>NC_074720.1:14701144-14816144 GCF_947242115.1 Biomphalaria glabrata
ATTAAATATGGTCATTTATCATAGTTTATGGAGAAAAAAGAAGATAATTTTACTGAATGTTACTTAGCATTAGTTAAGAAAAAAGAATTATGATTCTGTTTTGTTAATACTAAATCTATAGATTAATTATCAGTCTGTATGATATATACTTTTTGAAATGCCTTACCAGGCTAAACAGCTAATCAAAACAGCAGTTGTAGAACTTATTTAATTATCAATGTCAGTTATGCTTGATTCATGATATTTGTTTATAAAACATTTTTCATGCTCTGTATACCATTTTGACCCACTAATACAAACCTGTGGATTTAAAAATTCACTATTCTTGAACACACTGTATGGTGTATATGAGCTGTTATATCATGTATAGATATTAGTGGCTGAATCTGCTTTGGCATACCTAGTGTGCCCTCAGGTATGAGGACATTATTAGCATGGAAAATAATTTAGTAGAATATCAACTTTATTCAGTTATTGATGTAAATCAGACTCTAATTTAAAGACACCCATTGTTACCTACCAACTCGAAAAAGTCTATTTCCCTTTTTTATTCCATTCTTGAAAAAAAAAAAAAAATCACCAATGATATTTTTATATTTTAAAATTTTAAAAAATTTATTTCAATAAGAGTTTTTCTTTGATAAACCCTGATATGAAAAATCTACTTTTTTAAAAAAAGCAAATGAATTATGAGTGCAATTTAACAACTCCTTTTTATTACATACTAGTTGTTTTTGTTTTTTTCCTTCTAGTTTCATAGCCAGTTTAGCAACGTCTCGTTGTCCTCTGACAGCACATTCAGTTATTCTACAACTAAGTCTGGGAGTAGTGTTGGCATGATCCAGGTTCTAAAGCTGCATCAGCAGAATGTCACATGGTACATTCGAGTGGAAGGAACAGAAAATGTAACAGCTATCTATTATCTTGAATACTATTTCCCTGATGGTAAGTCTTGGCACACAATACAAGATTATACAAAATCTCATTACAACTAATTCATTGATAGTATTTCTTGTTTTTTTAATTTAATTAATACTACTTCATAGACTAAAACACTGTCAACATTATTAAAAAGGCAAAAAGAAAAAAGCAACTTATCATTTTAGTTGAATATTGAATATCCACTTAGGGTCTCTGCATTTAAACTAGATGTCCAAATCGGTTTATTTATAACTTGCAGGCTATATATACATTAGCTAAGTTGGAACTACCTAATCAGTTTATAGCTTTCAGGCCATACAATGGCCCAAGGGCAAATCCCCAACCATTCTCTTATGCCATGTTTCTGTATAGTATATTAGTGTATAAAATAACTACTAATCAAATTTGGCTTACAATATCTAGCAAAACAAAAGGTATTCGTGGACAAACTTAATTGTTTCAGAGCTAATTACTGGTACCTAGGAGTTTGCATTGTCTATTTAAAATAGTGTTTTTTACTTTCAATGTGTTTAATTTTCAATTTTCTTTCCTTTTGAAGTTCTTAATTTTGATTGTGTAAATACAAATTTGTATATTTATGTATACATTTATAACTGTGTAAATACAAATTGGAATATTTATATGTAAATGTATAATTGTATAGATACAAATTATAACATGAATTAATGATGTTTATAGACAAGATAGGAAGATAGGATTTAAATACTAAATCGACTACAGGATTAAAGATTTGACATATTATTTCAGTTTTTCTGTGTATTATTTTTAATTTTTTTTTATCCTCAGATCCTTTACCTGGAGGATGTAACCAAGTTTTTAATTTGGAGGTGGACCCATCTATAGTTTTATTGTCTAAACTGAAGCGCACAGATGTTTGGTTTCAGTGGGCCAGTCTAGCAGTGCCAATAGGCCAAGATCCTATTAACTGTGAACTTCAAAAAGTGACTAATGTTTTTCATAAGTATTCTTTTTTTTTTCACAGTTCTTTTTTCAATGATTGTTTTCTTTAAGGAGTTATATAGTTCTTCATTTATAGATGAAGATGAGCATTTTCTATGAACTCGAAGATGGCTGTGAAGTCCAGTCTTTGCTTTGAATAGCTAGCCATACACAAGTCATGGGGAAGTTGGGTCTGTTGCAGAGTTCTCTGCTTTTTCTCTTCATTTTGTTAATGTTCATTAAAAAGAAAGTTCATTTAGGAGCTAATTCTTATTTAAAGTTTATCCTTAAGAGATGGCAGAAGGATTGGGGAATACTTACAGACATATCTGCTATTGAAGATGCAGAAATGAGAGAAAATACAATCTTTTTTTATCATGAATGAAAATGGTGCTGGGGTGATTGAAAATAAAAAGTCTAGTCTTAATGGTACTTGAGAGAAGATTAAGGACTACTGCTGCACATAAGTTTAAATATTCTCAGGCCTATTTATAAAATTATTTTTTTTCTAGTGATTGATTTTCTTATATGCTGATTCTTTGATTTATTGCTTCCTGTCAGGTGCGTGATTCTCTGACCTATGATGTTTACACCTACTTTCTGTCTGCTCGTGATCAAAGTTTGGAAGAGTTCATTCATGCCACCAAGAAAATGTTGACAACTAATGATATCATTAAATATGGCACAAAGGTGAACAAAAAAAAAAGATTTTTTTTTTCTTTTTAAACTGGCTTGACCTTGTATAAAAATTGTTTTTCTAGAAAGAAGTTAGTTTTTAATTTGTTGTCATGATTGGATCTCTCATTTTCACTTCTTTTTCTGAAAGCTGAAATAAAAGTAAAAAGAGAATTTTATGTAAAAGGGATATTTCAAAAGTGACTTGCCAAACTTTGTGTTATACCAAGATTCTAAGGCAAAAATCTTCCTTGTTTTCACTTAAAAGAAATATTCATTTTTGCAGTTTATTTAATCACAGGTTACATCAGTAAGTGATGGCCCAAACTCAAAGTCCTTGGTAGCAATCACATCAGAACCTAATCAGGGAGTTGTGTATGCAGTGATTGTCACTAGGAAAGACACAGGACGTCAGGCTGCTTATGTAACTACTGTCACTTACTCCTGCGATCATAAGCAAGGAGAATGTAGTTCTCAATGTAGGTTGTAGTTATTTTTCCCCTTTTTTTTTAAACTTTTTTTTTTACCTTTTCATCAGGAAAGTGTCTTGGCCAATGTGTAAGACATTCACCTTTCAGTGATACTTGTTTCTTTCTCCCTGGTTAAATACCTGGTAGTAGATTATTACTAGACTCTGTCTCTGTACTATTGAAGTAGATAATATTATTAACTATTTTTTGTGTCCTAACAACCCAGCTTTCATCACTAATTTATAAATTGAAGACATTTCTTCTTTACAGAAGAAAATTACGCCCTATGCATAGTCTCAATGAAGAAGCTACCTAACTTTAAAGAAAATATAATTATTCAAATTATGTTTGTCATAACATAGCAAAACCCATGACATGTGGGTAACGGTCATTACATTTTTTTTTCATTTTTTTTTTAGTGACAGCTGTAGAGATTATTGTTCCAATCATACTTGGATTCTGCGGTCTTTTTTTAATGGCACTAGGTCATAATTACTTTAAAACAAGTAAGTGCTTTCCAGTCAGCTCTTTATTTTTAGACTTTTGATTTCTGTTTGTTATCAGGAAAACTTTTATGCAAGAAAGTGAATGAAGCTTGTCTATTGCTAGACACATTATTCTATAAGCCTATAAATCTGTTTTATAAAAAAGCCCATTTAATAAAAAGTATTTTGGTTTGGAAACAAAATTGAGATTAAATATTAATATACTATTTATATATTATTTACTATGCTGTTGTAAAGGTAGCTTTGTCTCGTTTTTAGTTTTTTTATAGATTGAATGGAATTAAAATATTATTTTTACAGCTCAGTGTTTCTTTGGATACATCTTCACATCTCTCCTCCTTTACATCGTTATCTCTACAGATCCTGATCAGGATGAAACAGGTTGGTATCAAGCTTATAATTAATGCACTGCTAGTGCTCAACTATAGATAAACATATTCCCATTTACATGGGCTATTTATATTATTTAATTCAAATATTCCCATTCAACTTTACACTAGGTAGGTAGATATTTTGGGACCTGGGTAGGTAAATATTCTGGAAGCTTAAAATTGAAACTAGCAAAATCTGCCCTTCTGGAGTGTCATCAGAGAATGATGACCATGTCCTTCAAAACAGCATTCTTTATCAAGAGACCTGAACAAGACACTGGCCCCAAAACACCCCTATAGAAAGAAAACTATATGGAGAGCTTCCTAATTTGGAAACCACTATGCTGTTCATCTCAGATATTGGTATAGTCATCTGAGCACTCCCAACATAACAATGAGAACGAGGAAGAAGAAGAAGGGTTAGGTAAAAGGAATTGGTAGTTTTACTGGCCATATAACACCTTAGGCTTCAGAGGCAAGTTCTTCTATTAAATGCCATGTTTGGATGGAAGTAGCACAGGGTTCATTCAGACTTTAAGTTTGTTTTCTTTGATACAAGTGTTAACATTGTTTAAACAAAAATAATTCTCTTTGGAAACAACTAAAATCAATATTTTGAAATTATTGTTGTAAGCATTCCAGTTTTAAATAGATGTAATCAGTTTTAAATAGATGTATTATGATTGAATATGTTTCAGTGAAGTTGGCAGTCTCACTCTCTCTGGGTGTAGTTGGAGGACTATTGTGGTTGCTGTTTTGGTGGTACTATCAATTTCCAACACTGTCTGTGTTTTTAGTTGGGCTGTGTGCTGGCTATCTGATGTCCAGTGTTCTCTTCTTCACACCGTTTGGTACATTGTTAGATAAAAACAAAGTTATTCAGTATAATGTTTTAGTTTGTATTCCTAAAAACTTAATACTAGAATGCAGCTTTCCTTTATTAACTTTAGGATGTTAAAGATTAAAAACTAACATACTGTTTTACTGACACTGTGTTTCTAGGCAACATAGTATGGTGGATGACAGAGATGAATTACAGTTTGGCCTTTCTCTGTGGCATACTTATCTATACAGTTGCTCTCTTGGCATATTACAGACTGGTAACTTTTTTATTAATTTTAACTTTAAAAAAATATTTCTTTTTATCTAGCCAGTGGCTCTGTGTTACTGAGAAGTGCAGGCAGAGCAAAAACTGCAGTTAAATATTAAGACCTACTTGGTATGCTTGTTTGACATGTTTCGAATGTTCCTTCAGAGTTGAAGATAATATACTTCCTAGTTGAAACCTCCCTAACCCTAGCAGCGGGCAGGGTATGAACCCAGGAACGTCGACAAGTCCGAACTACAGTTCAGCATGCTTACCAGGCAGGCATCCATGTTAGTGAGGATCATCCTTCTCAGAAGTCTACAGTTATTAAGCATCAGTTAGTGCTACCATTATTCTTCCTTATTCTCCCCAACTTGGGGTGAGGTGGCAGAGAAGTTAAGTGCTTGGCTTCTTAATCGAGGAGTCTCAAGTTCCAATTTTTGATTTGGAAGGTATTTTTTAGCTCCCCCGAGTTAACTTAATTCAAATGTGTATCTGACACACATTGGGGAAGTCATTTTTTTTTTGTCATTGTGGTGGCCACATGACACTCCAGTTAACACTTGCGATAGCAACAGATGAGCTTTACATCATCTGCCCCCATAGATTGCAAGGTCTACCCAGCATTTAACAACTCATTTTCAAAAGTAATTTTTCAAGGTAACTTTTGTATTACAATTTGTATGCAGTGGGGTGATTTCTTATTATTAAACAGTATTAGCCTCGGCTAAATATAATGTTTTTGAAGAAGCTTGGCTAAATATGTTACATGTGTCCAAAATTTATAAAGGATTTTGTTTTAGTAAAACAAATGGATACAGAAATAAGAATCATAGATTATTGTGGCTTTATTTCTAATCTTAACTCCATTTTATTAATTGCTGATATGTATTGCAAACTCTGTTGTCAGCTATGCATCACCTCATGCAGCTTGGTTGGCAGCTTCCAATTTCTGATGACCTTTGGAATACCATTAAGATCCAGCTTCAGGTCTATTTTTCTCAACTCCATCTACCATCAAACAATGGCAGATTACTTGGATGTTACAGTTATCTTCCCTTGCAATACCCAAGGTATGTGTGTGCAGATGAGTGACACAAAAGAAGAGTAAAACAAAAAATGTGTCTGCTTAGAAACTAAGGAAAAACTTGGTCAATTGAAAAACTGCTATTATTTTCATGTGAAGAAAACTAATTGGTTTTGAAAATTAAACTAAATATTGATTAATATAGGGCTTTATTTGTTAATTAAATATAAATCTATTCAAAGTTTAATAAAAAAAAATATATCAGTAAAATTGTAAATTAATAAAATAGATTTCAGTTTAAAAAATGTACATATAATATTTTCATTTTCTTAAGGTTTTCTCAAATTTACCATATATAATGCTAGACTTTGAAATCTTGTTTGTTAACTACTCTCATTATTGCACATAATATCATCAATGTAGAGTTACAACTTTTGTTCAATAATTATTATTCTCACAAAATGACAAACTTCTTAGCTATTGAAAGTTTTGTAGGTGTTTACCACTGTTGTAATTATGTCTGAGTGAGTGAAACTTGCTGACATACAATTGTATCTTTGTAGACACCTTGTTTGTTCTTAAGTAATTGTAACTATCTTTAGTAACAGTAATGGAACTGCAGACAAAATATCCTAGCTATTCTTTTATTTTACTGTGCATACTAATGCATATTCATAAGAACTAGAGAAGTAGAACTTAAATCTTTCTACTTGTTGCCTTTCAGACATTGTTTTGTTCACATTTTGGCCAGTCCTGGTTGTTGTAAGCATTTTCTGGCAGTTCTACAGGGAGCGGCCACGAGAACGATATATCTCAATAAGACCGATACTCCCAGTGGCTGATGATGATGTCGAGCAAGACAATTCTGGAGACTCTCTGTCCAGCCAGAATGAGACAGCTAGGCTTCTGACATCAAGACAACATGGATATGGAGCAGTACCAAGAAGATCAAGACGATCAAACAATAATTTAGTCACATAATTTAGTCACATGAACATTGATGATAAAGATTTTATTCCAAACTAATGGCTTACACTAACATAATGCAGTCTAATTTTATCAATTTTTTGTTTGTTTGGCAAAAAATAATGCATAAACACACATTGAGCCTTACCTAACCTTTGAGTGTTAAGGTTTGGTCCAATTATGTTACTATGAGAGGTTTGATGATTGCATTTATTTGGACTAGTATTTTGTTAATGATTTTTATTATGTTAATTTTTGGTAACTGATATTTTTTAAGTTTACAAGTGTTTGTTTTTTCATATAAATTCGTTATTGGGGCTTGAGAGTTAGACAGACTTTAAGTTTACTTGCCTTGCTTAAGGAATTTTTTTTTCACATTTTGCCTGATGCTTCAGAAAAATGGGAGAGGAAGCACACCATCTGCATTTTGTATAAATGACAATAACATAATATTTCTGTTAGCATAATGTTTCATGCTGCATTTGTTTTTACAATTCAAGAAAATGAAGTATATTATAAAAACAAAGTTTTTGTTTAGAAACTCAGTATCCTTGTCTTCCTTCCTTTGTCATTGCTTAACAAGGGGAAATTTGACTATTGTAGTGATTTTTCATATTTCATCACACCATTTCTTTTTTTAAATTATAATTCTGTAGATAAAAAAGGCATATACAATCTATTTGAGTTCATTGGACCACATCGAAATGCAATTGTTTTGGTCCTAATAATCAGTTGGTTTGATTTTTACATGAATATTCCCTAGGTTACAAGATTGGATGTACTATTATATAAGTAACATAGGATATGTTTATTAAACTTTTATTGTGTGATATAAAATAAAGTGAATGTACAAAAAGAAGTACTGTTTATGAACTTTGTTTATTGAACAATAAATTTGCAAACAAGTTTTTTCGAGACAAACTACAACACAGTAAATAAGGTACTCTGTATGCAAAGCTTAATAAAAAAAGGTTCTTATTCAAGTTACTCATTTGCAGAACTTATCCAATGTGATCTGACACATTCTCTTGGCAGAGTGCACTAACCAATAAATCATCATTAACATCTATTTCACCAATAAGATTGCATTTGTTTTCCTCCTGTATGAAATAGCGGCACAAGTTTCAAAGCTTTTCCTAGCATTCTGTGTTAACTTATTAGGGGCATGACCATCACTTTCTGGTCTTCTATTGCAATCATGTGTTTCTGCAATTTGAGCAACAATAGCAGCATCCTAATCGCCAATTTTCATCATAGCATTGAAGCTTGTTGTCAATAGGAAAAAAATCTTCATAATTTTCAACCTGTTTTAAGTTTCACAATAGTGGCTACTTTTCATTTTTTTGTTGTCACTATTTGTTTACTGAATTTTGGTCCAAGTAAGCATATAGACATATATAATAGACTTTGTTTTAGTACTTTAGGATTTGGTCCTAATAAGCAGATGGTCTGATTAACCCATGGTCCAATACACCAAATTCAAATATTTAATTGCTGGTTTCAATTTTTAAAACTGAGTCTTTCAAATAAATTTAAATTTGATATTAACTAATTTTGTTTTATATGATTGTCAATTATTCCAATGTATATCTAATATATAATACATGTATATATTATTTTTCTGTAAATGGATTTTTGTAGGTGCATATAATCAACTTTCATTCATTGTAATTTATTGTGAAATTATTTCATTATGCTGCAATAACTATTATATTTATATTTGGGAACAAGAATATTTTGAATATTACCTCCCTTCATATAAAACCCTTTAGTCTTTGAACAGTAGAACTTCACCAGTCTCTTGAAGAACATTTTTTTTCTCTTATATTCTACACATAATGCAATAGAACGTATGTATTGTTTACCTAACAAAGGTGGTTATAATATTTTGTTTTGCATAAATGTACATATGTAATGATATTATAGTGTATTTGTATAATTGTATTCTATATAGAATGTAATCAATGCTTCAAGTAGTTTTCTCTATACAGATTTTTATTTAATGTTCTTCCTGTTTGGTACAGAACAATAAAAAGACAACCTGCTGTATCGTTTTTTTTTTTTAAATCTTTTTTTTTCTACTAATTTTTCGAATTAAAATGATTATACTGCAGTGTACAATGTCAACCATGTAAATCAAATGTTAATGGGGCTTTTTTGTTCTAAAATTATTGAAAGCATTATTTTGTAAAAAAAAAACTCTTTGTTTTTAACCAGAAAAGTGGGTGAATGGGTTACACTCAGAGTTCACAGTAACTTGATCTAGCCGATACATGGTTTTCAATTGTGTGCAATTCAAATTATTTTGAGATTTGAACATCACAAACTGTAGAATACTTTATGCAAGATGCACCATTCATAGCAATGCCAATACAAAAGAGATGGGGCATTAATCAAACCTATTGAAATACCAAACTTCTTGGGGATGTCATTAAGTTTTATGTTCTTTCACAAACTGAAGTAAAAGTCTGAGCTTACATTTCAAGGAAATACTATTCAATTTGTTTTTCTTTTAAGGCCAGCATGAGCCTTGTATAAAATCATTTATTTATAATTGATTTTACTTAGGGTTGGATTACAGCCTATCCATGACTTTTAAAAATGTATTTTTGCAACCAATTAAAATATTCTTTTGAGTTGTAACTTGAATTGCAGTAAATGATTATAATGTGGGATTCTTTAAATTACCCTCAGTATTTGAGGTTATTTCTAGAAGCAATACTACTATGAACACAGCTATCATGACTCATTAAAGTACATTTTATTGAAAAAGTCAAGTATCTAAATGTTTTCCTTCATGTCACATTATAAACTTTATTATTATTTTTATCTTCAATTGTATGTATATGGCTCCTTCTGTCTTCAAAGACAATGGAGTGCGACCAGATGAGTCACTGGTTTTGGTTACGTCTTGAGATGGGGCAGAATCTGGAGTGACTGATCAAGCCAATTCTGCAACGGCAGAGTTTGCTACAGTTCGTGCACATGTATATTCATCTGTCCTAAATCTAGCTGACAGGGCATATTTCTTTTTCTTTCTCTTGGCTGACGCAGCTTCGTTTCTTTTGCATTCGGCGAAGTTCGTACCAGCACTTACAGTCTGTCTCCATGCTATCAGGTCTTGGGATATCTCCTCCCACATACTTTGGTCAATGACCGTGGCTCTCATGTCTCGCTTGCAGAGATCTCTGTAGGTTAGTCTTGGGCGGCCCTTGGGTCTGGCTCCCTCTGCAAGTTCAGCGTATAGGTTGTCTTTAGGGATTCTTCCATCTGGCATGCGAGTGACATGACCGAGCCAGCATAGTCTTCTCTGTTGAAGGAGAGCATAGATGCTGTGCATGTTGGCTTGTGTCAAAACTTTCTGGTTGGTGACATGATCCCTCCAGGAGATGCACATTATGCGTCAGCAGCGTAGGTGGAAGCTATTTAATCTGTGTTCTTGGCGCATGTAAGTTGCCCAGCTCTCACTGCCATAAAGAAGTGTACTCAGAACGCAGGCATTGTAGACTAGGATTTTTGTTGCCGTAGTCAATTTGGTATTTTCCCACACGCGCTTGGAGAGTTTTGCCATTGCTGCAGAAGCCTTTCCTATTCTTTTTGTCAGCTCAGTGTCTAAATCTAGGTTGCTGGCTATTGTTGTTCCCAAATATGTGAATTTCTGCACCACCGTAAGTGTGTGCTTTCCAATATGTATCACTGGTATTTCTGCGACATCTTGTCCAGGATTTCAGTCTTGGAGAGGCTTATTGTAGGGCTAAACTCTTGACAAGTAGCTGCCAGAGCATTCACAAGCCTCTGCAATGCTACTTGTGAATGAGATATGAGTGCGGCATCGTCGGCGAACAGCAGTTCCCTAATCAAGATACGCCGTCTCTTCGTTTTGGCTTTAGGGCGTGTCAGGTTAAATAGCTTTCCATCGGATCTACTACGAATATATACTTCATCTTCCAGGGATTTAAAAGCGCCGGTGAGTACAACTGAAAAGAAGATGCCGAATACTGTTGGAGCCAGAACGCATCCGTGTTTTACTCCGCTCTTGATGGAGAATGGCCTAGAGGCGGAACTGTCAAACTGTACTGTTCCTGCATATTTTCATAAAAAGCTGACACTAGTTTCCGTAGCTTGTTTGGACAGCCGATTCTCTCTAATACGGCAAACAAGCCGGTTCTGCTGACAAGGTCAAACGCCTTGGTCAAGTCAATAAAAGCTATAAAGAGGGATTGCCTTTGTTTTCTGCTTTTCTCCTGTAGCTGTCGCAGGGAGAAGATCATATCTGTTGTGGATCGACCTGCCCTAAAGTCATACTGCGATTCTGGGTAAACTCGTTCTGCCAAGATCTGCAGCCGCTTCAGTATTACTCTGGCATAAGCCTTCACAACTATGCAAAGAAGTGAAATGCCTCTATAACTGTTACAATCGGAGCGGTCGCTCTTATTTTTGTAAATATGTTGGCATCCTTCAATTCCTGTGGGACGATTCCTTGCTCCCAGCACAAACTTAGCAGTTCATGGAGTGGCTTGATTAGGGCATGCTTTCCAGCCTGAATGGCTTCTGCAGGAATACCATCTCCTCCGGGTGCTTTCCCGTGTGCAAGTATGTCAATGGCTGTGCTCAGTTCCTTTACAGAGGGCGTTTCGTCTAATTCGCTCAAAACTGAAAATGGTAGGAAGTTAGACAAAGCACTTGGCGAGATGACATTTTCAATCTGGTAAAGTTCTGCATAGTGCTTTACCCATCGCTCCATTTGCAGTGCATGACCACTGATGATTGAGCCATCTTTTGACTTGAGCGGGGCACACTTGCTGGTGTGAGGTCCAAAGGCTTTTTTCATGCCCTAGTATAGTCTTCTGATGTTACCACAGTCGGCACAAGATTGGATTTTTTCATATAGGTCCTGCCAGTATTTGTTTGCGCACTGTCTTGCTATTCTTTGGGCATCGTTTCGAGTAGATCTGAGCGCTTGTAAGTTGTGCTAGGGGTGGGCTCCTTCTAGTATTTTAGCATGGCTACACTCTTGTTTCTAGTGTCAGTTTCCATTTCTGGCAGACTTGCTTCAAACCAGTCTTCATTTTTCTTTGTTTTGTTCCCAATGTCCAGTAATGATGTTTGGCACATAGCATCACGTACGAACGTTCAAGTTTTTTCTACCTCAGTCACTGAGAATTGTAAAAGCTTCCTCTAATTTCTTTATGAATTCGATGCGAAGATCAGAATTGTCTTTGTCCATTCTCATTCATCTTGCCGAAAAAAAAAAGCCCAAGGCAGTCTGGCCAGGTAATGTGGTCTGCTCCTACTTTTGCAATGAAATCACCTAGAATGGCCATTGCTCCTTTTGAGGAATAATCTCAATGGTTTCTTGAGGTTTTCGTAGAACTTGTCTATGTCTTCCTGAAGTGATTATAGTGTAGGGGCATAGGCACTAATTAGAGTGACTTTCGAGATGTAGTCATCATACTTATGCTTAGTAGCCTTTCCGAGCCACCAACTGGAGGGACTATCGTGGGAAGTAGACTGTTCTTGACAGCATTTTAAAACAGGAAGTTGTCAATTTAAAAACTAAAGGATTCATTTTATTTATGCACCAAAACTGAAACTGCATTTAAATACCCCAGCTGAAAGTAACGTGAATTTTTCAGAACTATTTCTCTTAATGCTATTAGAAATAATAAAAAAAAAACAACTGTTAAATGCCTCTCAACCTTGCTTTAATTAATGGCAGTGTCTTAGATTCTAATGATTGAGGATGACTATGCAAACCCGGTTGCGACTTGCATAATTTTCCGCATCTGATGCAAAGATGTTGTCCCAATAGGATTCACAGAATTATCTACAAAACATTTGGTTACTATTGACACTGCCTTTGAAAACTTTTCATTTATTTCACATTGATGATTTTGAGATAAGCAATTTTTTTTTTCTCTTGCATGATGTTGCCTGATGAAATATTGAAATGTTTGATATGAAAAGAAAATAAAGGATCTATGTATTAAAATGTTTGGATAAATATCTTTTTAAAACTTTGAATTAGTATTTGTCTTTTTTTTTACATATTTTATTAGCATGCTCTCATTCAAAAGCTAAAATATTACCAATAATAGTTTTTAAACTATACAGAAATGAAAGTACAGATAATTAAGTAGGATGTAATAATCAATCCCTAGGCCACAGTCATAAATTAGTCTAAGAACAAAGATTTTCTTGGATATTATGATAACCTCATCGAAAGGAGGAACTCAACACCTTGAAGCGACAAAGGCTGAGCTGTTTCTGTCATATTGTAAAACATGACTCACTGTCAAAAGTCATCCATGGGAGTGAGCATGAAGATAAGGCTATACAAAGAAAAGCTGGCAGGACAAGGTAAAAGAATGGACCAGCCTCTCTCTTGATAGCCTGCTAACTGGAATAAGTGGAGGGATTTGGTTATGTGTCACAGCAACCCGATGGCGAAAGTTTAGGGAAAGATGATAATGACAAGAACATCCTCAAACTAGTGTGAACTAAAGTTTGTGAAATGTGCAATCTATGCTGTTTTGTTTTTTTTCCAGGGAAACTACTCTTTTTACCTGCCCATAAACAGGAAGTCTGTTTAACATTAATACAAACTACTTTTAAAAGTTAAATTTCATTTTAAAAATGTTTGAGTTCTGTGTGAGAAAAAACAACAACAAACAAACAACATAACAGGTAGAGAATAACCACTTGCAGCAATGATATCAATAATCAATTTAATCTGGTAATGTAGTTTCATTGCATTATAAACAAAACATAAATAAAAATGCACCAATACATAGCAATGATACTAATTCAATTTTGTTTTATTATCACAGAGATATGCTGAAAAGTTATTGATTTACAGAACATAAAGATAGCATGTGAAATACCTTCTTAGTTTTTTGTGTTAAGTTTAAAGTATCTTGTCAAAACAAGCCATAATTATGTAATTTTTTAAAAATCTAGACACGAATCATTGAATAGTATTTTAAAATGTGTTACTTAGAAGTAAAAAAAATACATTATAATTTTGTACACACATTAGTCTTAATTTGCACCTTCTAAAGTAATGATCTCTTCTCAGTAAATATCTAAAGGTCTTTCAAGTCTTAAAAAATATATATATACAATCATGAGATTTCAACCTGTATATTATATGCACATACAAAACTGGTGGAACCCAATGTTAAACTTAATGATAAGTGCTTCAATATGGATATAAGCAGTTCTCAATCATAGCATATTTAAATAGTTTCAAACTCTAAATTTTCGAAGGTAGTTCATTGATGACCTCTACAACTATAAAGCCTACATGAAGAAAAGGAATTGTCTCATTTTTAATAAAATTTAGACTTTCTTTTATACCATAATATTTTTTGTGTTTTGGTATTTTAGGCATCACATACCATACGTTGACATACTTTTAGTCCCACTTTAAGTAAGTTATGTATTTAAATTTGCCTTTTAAAAGTTTTTAAGAAAATTTAATTGTTATTATGCCATACAAATCTAAGAAACTTGTTTCTAAAATGAAAATGAAAATTTTTTTTTTTTAATTTCGCCTTGCCTTTCTCACTAGTAAAAGGTGTGCCTTTTTTTCTCACTAATACCAACTTATAATGTTTTACAAGTTAGCCCTAGCTATAAAAGCACAGACGATGGGTTAAGTAATGATGCTTCTGACTTATAAAAAAAAGTACAAAAATTTGTATAATAATAAATGCACTATATAAATGGATCAACAGAAAATGTTGGAGAGTGGCTATAAGTTAGGAAACTGTAGACAACAAATGATGTGTCTATTAGAGGGTTTAGCTAGGGAAGCAGAGAGCAACGTGACATTTTTGCACTTAGCTGTCATACTTGGAATATATATAGAAAAATAATAGATTTAAAAAATAATCTAAATCATATGTAATTAAAAAAAAATGGTTAAACATCTGCATTTAACCATCCATCACACATTCATTTCATTTTGCCCACTGCAAGGCTAAATCTTTTAACATATTTTAACCACATTATATACATTAGCTAAACCCCCTCATTCTAAATTATGAATGTTGCATGTCACATAGCCAATATCTGTATCTACAATATCCAATGCGATATTTTCAACATACCCTTGTACAAATCAGACTTAACTCTCATTCAAAGTAATTATAGCAGCCAATCGTATTCATTCTTTTTTTTTATTTCTTAGTCACAGGTTTTGGAGTCAATTTGCTTTTCGTGTCTTTCTTTGTTTCTACAGATGGGCTCTTCTTAAGTGGTGCTATATCTTTCTTCACACCTGTCGCAGACACAGTTTTCTTGACTGCCGGAGTCACTGAAATGGATGTTTTCCCCTTTTTCAATTCAGTGGCAGACTTGCTGGCACCTGGAGTCTTTGGGCTGGTGTTGGTGGGAGTGGTCTCCCTGCTGCTACTAGGCTTGGACTTTTTCTCTGCTGCCTCCTTTTTATCACCATCATCTTTTTTATCCAGGGCCAGCACAACAGAAGAGTCACCCTCGGTATCAGTGTTGGTATCATCATCATCAGCCTCATCATCGCGCTCCTTTTTCATATCTACTTTTGCTTCGGCCTGAAGTATTTTTTCTCTGCTAGTGGTGCAGATCTCCAATAGTTCCCTGAGTGCTCTATTCTCAATTTCCAAGCGTGAAAGACGTTCTTTATCAGCGCAACCAGACGTTTCATCCACCTATTGAATCAAATGATCCGAGGATTTATTAAAGCATTAAGAGCAAATGGCATGAAAACACATTTTGCATTTGTTAACAATTAGGGAATAGAATTAGGATGATTTCATTTTTTTATAGGGTTTAATGAAAAAGCAAATTGCTTTTCAAATATACATTTTATTTAAAAATGTGTGACTGATGTGCTCCTTGGTCGTGGCCACATTCTTGTACTCTTGCAAATCTTGGACACTAACTGCAGAACTAGAGAGGAGGATCCTAGCAATGAAACTTAGATGTTATAGAAGGTTCCTAGGTATCTCCTACAAAGACTGCATCACAAATGAGGATATTAGAAACAGGATCACAACAGAAAGAAGGCTCCATGATGACCTGCTGTCAAAAAAACGCAAACTAAAATATGGCCCTATCACAAGGACCTAAGGGCTTGAAAAGAACTTTTTCAGGGAACAAAGCCAGGAAAAAAGGAAGAGTTAGAGAAAGCAATAAGACGAAGACCTACTAACTATTGTAAAAAAATAAATAAAAATAAAACTATATGGCTATATTACAAGGTCTTCTAGGCTTGCAAAGACCTTCTTTCAGAAAACAGTACCATGAAAAAGAAAAAGAGGCTGACAAAAAAAGCAATGAGAAGACAAAATCAAAGAATGGATGGGCCTTTCATTGAAAAAGATTCTATTCAAGGCAAAAGTCAGATACGAATGTGTAAAGATGGTCAACAGATCATGTCTGGTGCCCTCTAACTGCCAATCAGACTAATGGATAGGTGAAGTTGAAGGCTAATGATATATAAATCAAGTGATGTGATTTTTTAAATAAAGATTTCACTATATTATTTTCAAGTTAGATTTCCTTAAATTACAACAAGCATGCTTTAAAGTTAAACATAGTGAACTGAGAACAAAAAGGTTACTTAAATAGATCAATGTTTAAATGTGGACAACATAGGTGTTTTAAGAAAACAATCTCACAAATTCATTTTGTGTTGGTGTTTTTATTTCAGTGTAAATTTTGTTAAAGATTGTGCAACAGTCATAACCTTAAACTTGTATATTGTCAGAAGACTACAAAATCAAAAAAATCATATAATTTCAATTAATTGAGTGATAAGATCAATTTAGTAAAGGCAGCAACAAGAGACAATACCTCTATAGCCTTCTGCATCACACCGGCCATTTCATCAATCTTATCCATGAGATGACAAACTGATTCCTAAAATGAAAAATAAAAGAATTTTAATTCACTACTTTTAAACTTAGAAAAAAAAAATTACTTAAAAAAAAAAAATTGTTGTGGAAGTTATGTAATTCAAATACCCAAATTAAAAACAATTGTAAATTTAAAAAAAAAAAAAGTTACAGACATATTAGTGGACAGCCATTAGGGTTTTATCAAATTCACTGATCTAATTTTATTTCACCCCAAATCACACCATAATCATATTAAAAAATGACCAAAAATCAATACAGGATATTTGGATGTTTTTTGGATTGTTTAGTCATTAGTCATAGGATAGCTGATCTAATTGTGTGCCGATTGTAAATATTATGCATTAATACTAATATAATCTATATTATTAATAATCGAAACTCTGCTAACAGATATTTATCAAGCCTGTGTGTTGCTATATAATGTTTTACATATAAGCATACAATATACATCATTATTTTAAATCCAAATACCAAATAGATCTAGTTATTGCATCTCTTTGAAGCACAATAAAGGTTTGCGTAAGTCATATTTTCAACAATACTTCAATACTTTTAAACCAAATGGTGACACAAATGGTGGTAGTGCTGTGTGTGTTTTCAGCTGATGCTGATGTTAATCGCCCCAGGCCAGCGCTAGACTAGCGGTCAACCAAGACGAGTAACAGTACACGCTAGTTCGGGAAGGATCTGTGTTGTAAATAGTATGCATGCAAGTCACGTCGAAAGTAGTCATGTGATCAACCAGAATGGTCAAGTGACGTTCCACCTTGTTCAAGAAGGGACCCTATATAAGAGTGAATGTATCAAGTCAAGTCACTTCATGTTACCTCGCAATATCACAAGTACAAGGCAAAGTCAGAGTCAGAACCAGCACGGTGTGAAGTTGGACAGGAACAGAGAGTTGAGTACAAGTCCATGAAGATGCACATTTTTTGTGCAGTCAGTGTTATGTTGTTGCCAATAGTACAGTATTGGCTGTGATATATTTGACATTAAACTGTTACGTTACTTTGGAGCCCTGAGTTGTCAAGTTCTTTAGTTGGCTGTGTCGTGTGATGCAGTTTGCAGAAAGCTTGGATAGTGGGAAATGTTGCAATATGATATTTAAATGTAACAGACAGACTGCAGAAATTCAGCTGTGACTTTTTCATTAGAATGATGATAAAGAGTTTTTCTTTTTCTGTAACAAAAATAAATTTTTAAAAATATAAAATTAATTTTTGAAAATGTGCTCCTATTCTTTACTTGTTTTACCTTGTCAATAATATCTTTTTCTTGTAGTGCCCGCTCAATTTTGTTACTTTGTATCAGTTTAACAGTGTGTTCCCTATATTTCTGCATAATGAGTTCTAATGCTGACTGGTGCTCCTCTAAGGCTGCTTGAAGTTCCCTGTTTTCCTGCTGTAGTTCCCGTATCTGACGATTCTCTTGTGCTATGCCCAATACCAATGTAGACCTTGGTCTATGCTTAGCAATCTCATTAAGTTCAGCAATATCATCTTGATACTAATGAATAGAAGAAAAAACAATGCATTTTAATAGCTAGTCAGGAAACCAAATTTAAAGTAAAAAGCAATATTCTCCATAACAATTTAAAAAGCATTTATTATTGTATGTTATATATATAGACCATGCCTATTTTATTGAAAACATTTTCTCTAAACAAATGGTGGATAACAATTAGTGACTTTATTTTTCAAAATTGATTTAGACATTAAGAAATGTATCAAATGGGAATAAGTTTAAGCCATCATTGTTCATTTAATTTTTAAAGGGAGCAACCAAAGTAGTTTTAAGTATTAGAATGTATTCCCCAGTCCCTGGTCAAGACCTCAAGTAATTTTAGATGTGACGACATTAGACAAAGGCTAGGAATGAGAAGAATTTTACATCTGAAAATGAAAATTATTTTAATTACAATGTTTATTTAGCCAATGTGTAAGTAGGCTCAATTTAGAAACTAAGCCCTGGTCCAATTATTCTGCTTCTTAAGACTGCCTAGTTACTTATTGTATCACTGTATGTCTTGCTGATAGTACAACAAAAGCAAGAAAATTGAACATGTACAGTTTAAATGCCAAAACTTCAAATTTCAAAAGTGTAGCAACAGTAAATATTGAGGTCTGTTCACAGAACATTCTTTACTTTAATATAATCAAATATTTGTGTATAGAGCTAAAGATTTTTTTTTTACAAATCTGTTTCATTGCTTCTAATTCACTTATTAACAAGGATAAGAAAAAGATAATGAAGATTAACTGCTAACATAGAACATTGCTCTGGTAGGTTATCCCTTGGAGAAAGTAGATTCCTTCCCCTACTTGGGGTAGCATTCTCGATGAAACAGGTGAAACAGATGTCGATATCAAAGCAAGGATGCAAAAGCAAGGGCTGCCTTCATACAGCTTTAACTCTAAGGTTAAGGCAGTTTTTCTTTATGGAGCCAAGACCTAAACTACTAAAACTGCCATTAGGAAAGTGCAAACTTTCATTAACAGCTGCATCATAGAATCCTTCACATCCACTGGCCAGACACCATCAACAACCGTGAACTTCTGCAAAGAACCATAAAATATCAACCTTTAAAGCTTGGCGACCCCTTTTTACAATCCCCCACTCTGCCACGAGCCCCCCCCCCCCAGACACACACACAGCACTAGAAGAATAAACAAAAACAATCCATTTTTCGATGGTCCTTGGCGACCCCTGGCAAATTGTCAATCGACCCCCAAGGGGGTTGCGACCCACAGGTTGAGAACCCCTGCTGTAGAAGAAGAATCACAAAAAGAAGATGGAGCTGGATGGGGCACACTGTATGCAACTAGCATCACAAGGGAGGCATTGAAGTGGAACTCACAAGGCATCTAAAAGAGAGGGTGTCCAAGAAGCACATGACGATGAGAACTAAAAGCAGACACTTTAAAGTTTAGTTACACCTGGTACAAGATGGAAAGAATGGGCCAGTACAGGGGACTATGGAGATGTATTGTTGGCTGCCTATACTCCAATAGGGCTAGGGCTGATGGGCTGTAAGTAAGTAAGCTTCTAATTTCAGTAAATATTGAGGGGTATCTACAAAACATTTTTTTTTTTTACTTTTTACTATAAAAAAAAAGCAATACAGCTTTAGATCTAATATTTGATTATTAGACATAGTTTTTATAGAGTTTTAGATATAATATCTTAATTTTTAACAAACCTGTTTCATTGCTTCAATTTTGTTGAAGAGTGTCTGTGTTGTAGCTATTATGCTATCTGCTAGAGTGTCATGATCCTTTAAACGTATGATCAGAGTATGAGCATCTGTCAATAATTTTTCAACTGACAAAGCCATTGTCATTTATTGATTGTACTCTAAATTTAGTTCATTTAGACTAGATCATAACCCGATAAACCTCTTGAACCTGTGATTGTGGGATAAGCAGCTAATCTGTAGACTGTAGACCAATGATAAGATGGTGCTTGATCTAGATCTAGTGACTACAAAACATAAAGATAGCATCAAATCTTACTGAAATCTATATAATAATTTTCATTAAAGAATAATAGAGAATTATTTTTGTAACAGATCTTCATTTAATTATTTTAGAATCTTTTTCAAAGCTAAACACAATTTGGAAAGAGTAAGGTATAGCCCCAACACAAAATTCAATACGACTGATGTACTCCTTGGTCCCTTAGTTAATGGTGACACTCCTGTATGTTTGCAAATATTACTAACTGCAGAACTAGAGGTAAGTTTCTACTAGCCACATTATGTCATATTAGTAAGATTTTACATATAAATATATATCACAAAGGTTGCATCACGAATGAGGAAATCGCAAACATGACCATACTGGCCATTAGACCCCTTACCCCATGCCCATGATCATGGCGAAAAACATTGAAATAAGCTAAGACTACAAAAAGCGGTGTACAGCCTTTATATATCAAGACATCCTATAAGGTTGTATATAAATATCTTTCTGTTGGGAACAGAACTAGTACTAACAGGGAAAAGCAAGAGAGGAAGGCATAAATAAAAAAGCCAAAAGTGGAAAGAAAACATCTTGACTCTTGAGGAATGGAATATTTCATAATGGATGGAAGTCAATGAAAGAGACTAAAACTCTCTAATCCTGGTCAAAGACAGAGAGAAACATTAACCATTATCCCTCATCATGTGTGGTGCCTCAATAGACTATTTAAATTTTAGTATTTATAAACTAAAACTTATAATAAAGAAATATTAATCATAATGAATGATAATGATAATGTAACAAAATACAAAAGAAATTGAAATGTTTGGCCCAGAGTTGAGTTTGGGGGGGGGGGGGGGACTTCCATCAATCCATGTTCAAGTTAGGACAATTAAAACTACAATTAAAGCTATAAAGATCTAGATTAGATAAGTAGATCTAGAATCTAATACCCTACATTTTAGTTGATTTGTTCTCTAAGACAAGACACACACACAAAATGTGAAAAAGTAACAAAGGATGACAACACAGATCAAAATTTAAAGCACTCTTCAATTAAAATGTTTTTATTTAACGTTCGGTGAAAAAGAATACGAACATAACAATCTATGAATATATAGGTCTGTGAACTAATCATTATCTATATATTTAGGTCTATGAATAAAGACTGCTTCCAATAAGAGGCATAGACAAGACATATTGACTGCTTTCTTTCCTACTATATAGTCACCAACCTACATATATTATTATATGGTTATTTCGTTGTTCTTTTTTAGCGGCCCCCGAAAGGGGAAAAGACGCTATTAGTTTTGTGTGAAATGTCTGTCCGTCTGTCCGTCCGTCCCGTTTAGATCTCGTAAACTAGAAAAGATATTGAAAATCGGACATCACAATATTTTAGACCATTCAAAGTTCTGATGCAACGGCTACTTTTTTTTTCCTGACAGCGAAAAATCTCATTTTTAAAATCAGTTATGCAAGTATTTTTTTAAAGAGAAAAAGCTAATTAGTATGCATTATATATTAGACCTAATATAAAACGAATAGTAATCTTATAAACTTCATTTTCCTAAACCTTCTTATCCAGGGCGAGAAACGTGACAACGATTGCTGCGACGATCTAAATGGGATATACAGAATTGAAAGAAAAGAAACAAATGAAGAAACTAGAGAAGTCTGTTATGAGCCTGAAACTTCTGCAACGAGCCAGACAGATCAAGACAACGTTGGGTCTGCGTCCAAGCTGGCTGCTGTGGACATTAAAGACCTCTGTTTATATGTCAGTACCTTTGATGAGAACTCAAACCATGAAAGCCTCAAGACCGTTTCTGATTTCTTGTCTTGGATGTCGTCGGGTGAAATTGCGAATACGGGCCCCAACAATGGCCGAGGCAGAAACAACGAATTTGACTTTGGCAGTGGCATAAGAGAGAACTCCATACTTGGCAACTGCATCCAGGCGATTGACATGAACTGTATATGCGGCGTCCTGCGGGGAAAGTGCCCATGCCAAGAAACCCAGCTACAAGACCTGAACTTTACAGAAATGTGTACTTCTGCCCACATCAGTGAAAGTGACTTGAACGGTGGTGAATTAATCCCAGCGAAACCTGATGTAGTGGTGGATGAACATTACAAGGATGCTTCATGGGCATACCTTACAGATGAAGCCGAGAAGACTATGTGCTTGAAACCATGGCTAGCTGTGGGCCTACAACTGTGTCACGACACGTCCATGGAAAAGGTCCGCTGACTCAGCGTCTTAGAACAACAACCCTGGAATCTACGATGATCGAAACAACATCCATTTGTGTTACGTGGCTGGCAACCCTGACCTCCACTAACTCTCCATGTGTCAGCTGGCTGGCATCAGCGACTATCGTCATGAGGTCGAAGCAGCGACCACAATATCGCCCCAAGCGTAGACTGGCCAACTGGAAGAAGAGGAAGCGACGACCACGGGAAACTGTGCAGATGGCTTTGTGGGCAACAGACACCCTAACGTCTGTGATTCCCACCGATCGACCTCCACTTGAACTGTCAAAGCTCCACTGCACTGTTTCTTTTCGGGACGAAAAGCTCTAAGAAGGGGGCAATGTTATAACTCCGCCATGCGCACCGACATCTAAGCTAGAAGGTGCGCACTGTGATAAACTAGACTAAAAGGATGTCAAGATTAGCAACATAAGGAAGAGAGGAGAACGATTTCCGCCCAAGTTGAGAGCCGAAGTGAAAAGACTGTGCCTAAGAAAGATGATGTCTTATGAAATTGTGATGTCGTGTAAATAAAGATATATGTGCCACGTTGAGTTGCCTCACTCAAGTTATTAGGCTACAATATAGAAAGACTGGCTCCCTTAAAAAAACATAACATTAAACAGCTTTAGGAAATCAAACAAAAAATAAATAAGGCGTCATTCTTGGTTTGAGACGCGATAGTTCGATTGCTAGTTAGATTACACCTAGAGTGGTGGATGGAGGAGAATATTTACCTAAAATGAGAAGAAAATGAGTCGGCTGCATGTCTATTTTCTGTTGCCGCTGACGAGTCTACCGACATATCTGATACCGCTCAAAATTTTGGTATTTATTCGCGATAAAAATTAAGTTTGAAATCAGATAGGACGTGGTAGCTATTTGGAGCATGCATGGGCTCGCAAGTGGCGAAACACTGACAAAAAAGTTTCAACCATCACAGAGAATCTTTTTCCCTTGGAGAAATTAGTGGGAGTGACTACTGATGGTGCCACAACTATGGTTGACAGCAATAGTTTTCAGAGATCAAACGAACCGAGCCTCTGTGGTCTCGTTAAATTATTCACCAACAAAATCAATGGACCATGTGATGATGATCGTGTTCAGATTGAAAAATATTCGTCGTTTCTAAAATCCAATGTGCCAAAAGCTACAAGTAAAACTGATAGACTTACAAACTAGACATCCTTGCTTGATAAATTTCAAGTTATGCAGACTATTCATTTCTACTCCGTGTTTCTTGCATAAACTTTTCGAAATCTCCGAAAACAAGTGTTATGGATGATCACAATAATTGACTTACTGACTTAATCCTGTGCACTCTCATGGGAGCATAGGGCCGAAAGCTCTCCACCGAACTCGGTCCTGAACAGTTTTCTTCATCTGCTCCCAATAATTACAAGGACTTATTAGTGGGACAAACTTTTTCAGTGATGAATCGTGTGAAACCAATGCTACGTAATCGTATCGTCTCTTAGACAAACATCTAGAATACTAGATTCAGTTCTTCGACTTGGCGTCTCAACTATGCATCCGGATATTCAAACGTAGTTTAGGATAAACTTCTCATGAATTAATGTAAGTACTAGATTTACGGGTTTCTAATAAAAATTGGTTTATTGTATAATTCTCTTTTTTTTTTTCTTTCCCTTTTACTTCATGTGGCCCGCGACTCGAGTGTCGGATATTAAAATGGCCCGCCGTCCGAGTGATTTTGAGCATCATACTGGGCTAAGAAATGTCCCTCATCAACAAACTACTCACTGACAGGCCTAGGTCGTTTATGTTTTTGTAAAATGTTTTACAGTGTTTCGGATGTTCCTTCAGAGTTGAAGATAGTTTACTTCCTAGTCCAAACCTCCCGCAGGACGACGGGGGATGGGAGCGGGCAGGGTTTGAACCCAGGACCATCGATAAATCCGAACGACCAGGCAGCCGTGTCCGTAACATTTTCTTGTGAACGTTTTAATCACCCACCTTCAACACAAAAACCTGCAAGTTTTCTTGTATCATGATGCTTTTTAGCCTATTCTTTACATGCAGAAACACGAAGAAACCTTATTTCTCTTGATCAAGCTATTTACGAATATTACAGCCTAGCTAAGGATGTTTAAAGTACCCACCCCTTTAATAGGCCTAAATTGTACACTCAATATGAATTAATACCCATGGCCATTGGTAGCATATACGCAGTTATTACTTGACAGCACACTATAATATGCTACCATCTCCACAATAGCCATCGTCCTTATATTTCCAAGTGACATTTTTCTTTTCATCAATTTGTTACGTAAATAGTTTATACCTGCTCAGGTCAACGTCAAATAACAATATTGCTTCAAGACACTACTCCAAGCTGTTACGTGATCGCATTGAGAGACACTAAATTATTAAAAGTTAAAAGACATCCGAATTTGGAGGCGCACATGTATATACAGGAATAGAGCGTTATTCAAGTCTGCATCATTGTGGATCTATGAGTTAGTGTTTCTACATCGTCTAACGTGGCATGCTCTACAGCTGTTAATGCAGTTGTGAATGGTGAATGTTTGTTTTCTTTGGTGAAAGTTAGCATGAGCTTCAGCAACGTGCCTAACTGGCAGAGGAAATCAATAATTTTACTGGCAGAGGATTTCAGTAGGCTATTTTTTTTTTTTTTTTTTTTGCGTTTTATTTCTCTATTTTTACAAAGTTGTCTGTCTATCTATATGTCTGGTAAAACGTTTGTACACGCTATTTCTCCCACAAGCAATCTCGTATCAAGCTGAAAATTTTCACAATTATTTCTTGTAGGCTACCTGACACCACAAAAAATTAATTATTTTGTTTGGTATCTCAAACAAGGGAAGGAAATATTGTAGCCTACTTGACTGAAATGGTGGTCTAAGCTAAATTAGTCCGCATTATATTAGGCTTGGTGAACTGTAGTGAACACAAACATGAAGTAGAAACAACAGAAACAATATGCCTATAAGCTTTCATGTTTCTACGCTCTTCGCTAGCAGAGTGGTAACCTTGTTGGCTTGAGAAGCATGAGATGGATTTAGTCCATGAGCTCCAATTCAGGTCATTCATTTATTTTGTATAAATGCATTTAAAAACGATCATCTAGATACTATAGTATATTTTCTTTCTCTCCCACCTCTTTCCCACTGGTCCAGACAAGTGATAGGATCATATGGGTATTGAGAAAGCTAAAACCATGAAATTGCACAGACTTATAATTGTTAGTCTAGATAATTACTCTAGATCTATTGCAAATTTAATTACATGACTGATCAAAAGTAATTGATACACTTAATATTAGCTTTGTTTAAAATTGGGAGAACATAATATTTTTCTTTTTTGGTTGTTTTCTTTAACTTTATCACTTTTGATTTATATTCGGTTACGTTTAACTGCTTAAATAATAATTGTGAAGTGTCAATGACTTCATAGCTGAGAAATCTTTTGATTTTGCGACTAACCGACCAACCAATTATGTAATGCACATTAGACAGGTCAATCCATCTATGAGTCAATGTTCGTAGGCCTAACATTGGATCTAGATAATGCTGTAAATAACATAACTAAATCATAACATTTAGAAATAATTTTTAAGTTCACAGTACCATTTTAGATTCACACGAGTAAGATCACACTAGTTTGACTTCTATATTTTTTGTGTTAATCTCTTATTGAGTCAAGGGAATTGAAACTCATAGAAGTGCAGTATACAGATATATAAGCGAATCTATTTTTAAGTATGTAAAGATCTTTTTAAAAAGTTATGGCGAGGCTAATCACGTTTACGATACTTAATACTGACATTTAATGTGGCTCGTTCGGCAGCCCCACCTGCCCATATAGCCAGTTAGCCCCTGTATAAATAATTAGTGAATATTTGAAGAAAAAAAATTGATATATAGTCCACTGAGCTTACTGACACATTGAGATCTGTAAATCAGTGATGCAAACGGCCACTCTTCCAGAAATCTAAAAACTGCAAGGTTTCTACAATGTAATATATATATATATATATATATATATATATATATATATATATATATATATATAGGCACTTCCACTCGATTGCCCTGAATACAATAAAGTATAATATGGTGACAGTGTATTCAGCAACCCTTCAGAGATGTCGTTTGAACCAAGGTCAATACAAATTTAAAGGTAATTTGGAATTGGATGCAGCAGTTAAGAGGAATCTACATCATGGACAATGTGAGGATGACAAGCCACAAGGTTTTGATAGTTTCAGTCTCTGTTCCTGTCTTTGTGTTTATTATAGTCCACACTTCAGCTTGATGTTGTTAACAAATAATATGTTAAATCATAAAACTTGGTATGCTCATTTGAGTAGTGTCTTCTTATTAACCTTCTTCTGAATAATTTATTCCTGAACAGGCTTGGACATTCACTATAGACACAATGCCATTATTTATAAGACAAATGAATATCTACCATTATATGATCTGTATTTATATATTTCTAGATAGTCTAATGTTTGCTTGAACAAGGTTTAAAACATCAATTGCCAACAAAAAACACAGTATCAATATTTTATTTAAATAAAGAAACACACACACAAACAAATAGAATTAGACAATATATTTAATAAATGAATAATTCCAATATATTTAAAACCTTTATCTAATACAGATGTATATTGAAAAAGTAAAGTAGCACCGTTGTAAACAAAAAAAATAAAGAAGCTATAAAAAGAAAACAACAAGTTGTATAAATATATGAAACAAAAATTTAATATAAGTTTTATGTGAATCAAGTTATCATGGAATTAATTGGTGGATAATAACAAATAGCTAGCTATTGAATGTATAGAATATCTACAAAGGCAGACCACGAGTACGGTGGCTTGATGACACAGAGGCAGATCTACAACAGCTAAAAGTCTGGGCATGGAGGCATAAAGCACAGGATAGATCAGAAGGGAGGCCAGGGCCCTCCATGGGCTGTAGCGCCACTGGGATGGATATATATTTTACAAAGTATACAATAATTTTTTTTCACATTATATCATTGTAAAATCAAATAAGGTATGCAATAATTTTTTTTCACATTTTATCACTGTAAAATCAAATAAGGTATGTAATAATTTTTTTTCACTTGTAAGCACTGTAAAATCAAATAAAGTATTAACTTATTTTCAAATAAGGTATGTAATAATTTTTTTCACTTGAAAGCACTGTAAAATCAAATAAGGTATTAACTTATTTTCACTTGTTAGCACTGTAAAATCAAATGCCTTTATAGGCTCTTTTGCTTGTAGCAAACATATTTGTTATCATTCAGTAACAGTGAATTTTCAATATGGCGTCATTGACATTTCTCAGTTTGTCTGATTAAGTAAAAAACTCGACCAATCTGTTTTGATTTTCATACATAGATTAAATTTTTCATGAATTTTCATAAGTTTACCTTATGTTGTCACCACAAATCTCCAAATCATTTTCTCTTCTTTTAATATTGAACTGTATTTTATTGCTTAATGAATGTAAACTGGGTCTTGTAACTCAAAATAACAAATAGTAAATTATTGAGTTTAAAATTTATCATGAAAATCAGTTACAATCAATTTTCATTGTCTTCTGAAAGATACAATAATTAAGTAGGCAAAGTATGTCACAGATCCAGCTGTAAATTACCTATATAGTTACACTTGAAACAGAAAAACCCATTGTCTGTAGAGGGGTTTTAAAATTGTTGCTATCTTGCACATTGCTTAATTACATGTAATTTGCTAGCAAAAATGGACAGCGCATATTCAATTATAAGCAAAACCCCCTTTTAATTGATATATTTATCTATTTCAGTATGTGATGCTTAATTGCAAAGAACTTATTGGTAATGGAAAAAAGTTCATTTTTTTAGTCTGTTATTATTTTGTAAAATGTTTTTACAAATTTTGGATATTCCTTCAAAGTTGAAGATAATCTACATCTTAGCTGAAAACAACGGGGGATGGCAGTAGGCAGTGTTCAAACCCAGGACCATCGAGACTATCAAACCACAGCCCAGACATACCACATGACCAGGCATTAAAAATTTCAAATGAGTTTACAATATACATGAACATGTTTAAATAAATCTAAGAAAAAGAAATAAATTCCTGTATACCGGTACACAAAATGAATGTGTTGTGTTGTAAATGAGATGTGACCACTTGCAAAAACTACAGAAAGCCATTTAAATTTAGCATTGGTGCTGGAGATATACTCAAAAGACTAGAGATAAAAGAGATGGAAAACAAGGAAAAAAGGATTGAACAAAGTAAACCAAGAACTTTACTAGCAGCAGGGAAAAAAAAATCAGTCAAGCTTAAATGACTAAAACAGGGGTTCTCAACTTGTGGGTTGTGACCCCTTTGGGGGTCAAATGACCATTTGCCAGGTATCAACTAAGACGATCAGAAATTTTGTTTTTTTTGTCTATTTTTTGCCACCTAGGGGAGAATTGTATTAGGGTCGCCGAGCTAAAAAAGTTGAGAACCGCTGGGCTAAAAGACTGATTTCAGAGGGCTTTAAGTAAAATTTTCTTGAAGACATAGATGTCTGCATACAAAAGAATAAGAAAATAAAAAAAAATAAAAAAAAAAATATGACTAAATAGAAAGTGGATATCAGTGGTGATTAATGAGCCAAGAAATAGCAACTAAATAATCATGAAAACTTTAGCAAGAAGTGTGGTTACATTAGGTTTATCCCACAAATATGCAATTGTAAATCAAAACTGTCATATTTTAGAACTACTAAATCTTAAACTGAAATAAAAAGTTGATTAGATTCAGAGGTTGAGTAAGACTTCAGTCTTTAATTAAGAGATTTTTTATATTGCATTAGACAGAAAATAATTTCCTGTTTGTATGTTAAACATTTAGAAATGTAACAAACTTTCAAACAACTAGAACTAGTCTTCCTGATAAAGTTGATAAGAAGTGACAAAACATGATTTTGGCCTCTTCACCTTCACCTTAAAGTAGTGCTCAGCAAATCTATACTGAGTTTCTTCAAAACTGTGCCGTCCAATCATATAGCTTGTAAGAGTGCAGGCTAAAAGAAGCCTGTCCAGTGTCATAATTGGATGAATCCATAGCATGATTGTCAAAAGAACCACTCCTGGATGCCTCATGCGGGAATAAATGTGCTTCACCAATTTCATTTTTTCAGCCAGAGGGGGTTGTAGAGATGTGTGGTAATGTACAATCTGCATTGAAGAAAATGAAATAAATACATAAAAAAAGAAACAAATTAATTAGCTATACATAATTTGTAATTTATGTGATAGCAAAAGATCCATAAAAACCTTAAATTTACTATGGTTCAAAGAATATCATACTTGTTTTTTTTTTAGGGACAGGAGAGTGGTCATTAAAAATATTTCTTTATTATTAAAAGTATATTACAAATCTTTGACATAAATGTTATTTACCTGACTGACTCCTATCATTTCACCCAAGTCCACTAGAACAAGTTCTAATGCAAGCATAAGCCAGGCCAGAGCATGGAACATCAAGAAAAATAACCAAAGCAAAACATGCCTCTGAGTGTCGATGAACCACAGATAAGCTTCAGGTATGGACAGCCATTGAAAGATCATGAACTGGATTTAAAATAAAAAAAATGACAGCACATATTACACATCTGTATGATATAAAGTAATTATACAATAAAACTAAAGCATAAAGTACTGCAGGCCTTGAATAGGGAGCAACAGTAATGAATTCAAATCATGATGAAATAAGAGATTTAAATTTAGGATAAAGCTCTTGGTCATTATATTGTAATGACTCTCACTATCCAGGCTCTCCTCAAACACTGCACCACATGACACAATCAACTCAAAAAACTTAACAACTTAGGGTTCCAAAATAACATAACTGCTTAATATCTAATAAATCAATTGGCAACACATAACACTGAATGTACTAATGCTTCATCATAGATAACTGTACTGCTGTACCAAAATCTACTGGCCTCTCCATTTTGCCCAGACTTGTACTTGATTCTCTGTTTTGGACCAACTTCACTGGACTCATTGTACTGGAATGAAACTTGAATTATGACTTATTAGTTGTGAAGTTGTGAAGCCCCTTGACTCTGACAAATTCGCTCTTTATATAGATTTCCAAAGACATTCTTAAAACCGATGGAACATTGCTTGTCCCTTCTAGATGATCACATGACCATGTCTGAACTGATTGGTCTGAGTAGTGTTCACAACACAGATCTTTTTTTGAAGCATCAATAGAATCATTTTTGTTTTTAAATGAAGGAGAAAGTGTGGTTTACATACATTAATAGCAATACACATTTTCTTGTGCTTTATAAATATACTTTGACTCCCCACATGTGATGCCAGGTATTAGTAGGTACCATAATTAAAACTAAAACTAAGGAGATATTCCTTCTAAAAAAAATTTTCTAGTGTTGACAATTAAACACTATTTAAATACTCTGCCACATCATTTTGGAGGCAAAACTAATTTTTTTTTTCAAACATTTTGTCAGACTACTTCAGTTAGATAAAATTCATTTTCTTTCTACGTAATCGTACTATTTGGGGGTGCTATGGCTGATCAGTGGCTTCCAAAACTGGAGGTCTTGAGTTTGAATCTTGGTGAAGACTGAAATTTTTAATTTTGGGATTTTTAGGGCGCCCCAAAGTCAATCAAACTCAAATGGGTACCTGACTTTAGTTGGGAGAAGTAAAGGCTGTTGGTCATTGTGCTGTCTACATGACACCCTACTCATTAACCATTGGCCAAAGAAACAGATGACCTAAACATAATCTTCCCTATAAACCTCATGATGAGGTCTGAAAGGGGAATTTTAATCATACTACCAAGGAAAAAAAGAAGAGGTAGTTGAATTTAAACAGAAGAACAGGAAATGACAAATGCAGACATGTTATAGAACAGAAAAACAATGGCCGGATAATAATGCTACAGAGAGAGAGAGAGAGACCAGAAACACCAGCAAGTGATACAATGAAACAATTAGAAAAAGTTGTCAGAAAGAAAAAAAAAAAGAGAATGGGAACAATCCAAGATCTCACATTGAGGACTTAGCAAGAAAGGGGGATCTGAGAGGAATGTACATGAAAATTAAAGATGAAAAGAATGGATTTCAAGCTAGATGACACATGTGAGAACAGAGATGGTGAGCTCATCACAGAAAACAGCAGAGTAATTGAGAGATGGGCTGAATATCTTGAGGAGTTCCTAAATTCATTTGAAGATTTAGACAATGGAGAATATGAACTGCCCCAGGGAAGACCAGATCACTTAGTAACCCCCCCCCCAACACTGAGTGAAACATCAGAAATAATTAGAACCGTGGAGAACCAGAAAGCAACTAGAGAGGACCAAATTACAGCAGAACTAATTAATTATGGAGGAAAAGACTTACATTCCCAAATACACGGACTGATAATAAGAGTCTGGGAAGAAGAAGAAATTCCAACAGAATGGGGGGAAACAACACTTATAACCCCAATACACAACAAGAAAGACATAAAAAATACTTAAAAAGAAAAGAAGCTTATATTAAGTGTATTTGTATCAATTAGTTTGGGTCAGTTATGTAATTAAATTTGTAATAAATCTAGACTAACAATAAAAACGTATTTATAAAAATAAAATAAAAAAAAAAGGGAACGACCTGAATTCAAACTTGTGGGCTAAAGTCTTCTCAGGCTTCTCAAGCCAAAGTGGTAACCACAGTACCAGCAAAGAGTCTATGAACATGGACAATCACAGGATCACATCAATCACATCTAAGCTAAGAGTCCGAGCATGGAGAAGTAAAGCCAAAGATAGATCAGAATGGAAAGATGTGCTAGAGCATGCCAGAGCCCTTCATGGGCTGTAATGCCACTGGGATAGATAGATGATGTCTAAGTAATTCTAGAAAATAACCAGAAAAACAAGAGAGGATATAAGTGAAGGCATATTGGTAGAACAGCAATGTCAATCATCAATAGTTCCTAAAACTCGTCATCCAAAGTAACACGATGGAATGTGAGTCCAGTGGATATATTTTATAAAAGTTAATGTATTTCCATTTCATAAATGTCTATCACAATTTCTCTACAATATTATATTTAACACAAAAACCTTAGCATACTCACCATCAATGCAAAACTAGTAGCTGCAACGTAAGTAAGTCGATAGGAAACTGTCATACAAAACAAGGAAGACATCTTTTGCTTGCACCAGTCTGTGGCCATGATGCTGTGCTGAGCAATAAATAGGAGAAGAAGAATCAAGTCCCAAACAAAAGCTCCAGACACAGAGGTCTCTGTTAGATAGAAACATTATAATATAATTTATCTTTTACAGTTTTATTGCACATCTTAGAGGTATATTTTTTAATAAAATTAAAAATAAAACATAGTGAAAACGTTTTTCATAAATTATAATGTTTGATTCTAAAACTTCTGATGACTACTACACTTCTAGAATGCCTGCTTGAGCTTATGGTTCACCTTGGTTTATTATTTTCTTATCTTATCTTATATAATACAGACGTTACTTCAAAAAAGAAGATGATTAAGTCCTACGCGTCATGCATTTAGTCATGCATATTAACCAATGACTTAAATTCTGCCAAGTCACTGGTTTTCCTGGCTAGCTCAGGCAACCCATTCCATGCTCTAATAGCACTAGGGAAGAAGGAGTATTTGTACAAATTTGTCCTAGCATATGGGACGAGGAATGTGCCTTTATCTTTGTGTCTTTCAGAGTATTTTATTAAATTTTGTTTTTGTATTTGAAGATTATGGTTCAGTGTTTCATGTATGATTGCTACTTTACTTTTGAGCCTTCTGTCCTGAAAGCTTTCTAAATTTAGTGATTTTACTAAAGGTGTTACTCTAGTCAAATGTGAATATTCGTTTGTTATGAATCTCACTGCTCTATTTGTGTCTGTTCCAGTTTCTTAATGTTTTCTTGAGTTGAGGGGTCCCAAACGGAGGATGCATATTCTATTATTGGCCTAACCAGGGTTAAATAACATTTTAGTTTTATGTTCTTATTTGATTTATAGAAATTTCTTTTAATAAATCCTAATGCTTTGTTTGATTTTTTTGTAGTTTCATCAATATGTGGATTCCATGATAGTTTTTCATTTATTATAACACCTAGGTATTTTGCGTTTTTAGTCTGTGTTACTGGTTTGCCATGAATAAGATAAGTGGAATTAATTTGATTTAGTTTTTTTGTTACTCTTAACAACTGACATTTTTCTGGGTGGAAAGACATGCTCCAATTTGATTCCCATTTCTGTAATTCATCTAATTCTCTTTGTAAAATATCTGTGTCTTGTGTTGTTTTTATTGTTCTATATATTATGCAATCGTCTGCAAATAATCTGACTTTTGTTCCTGAACTAATGCAATTTGGTAAATCATTTATGTAAATTAAAAATAGTAGTGGACCCAAGACTGTTCCTTGAGGTACACCTGAGTTTACTGTTATCGGTGTTGATTTAGAGCCATTTATTATTACAGTTTGTTCTCTCCCTATCAGAAAATCTTTAATCCACTGATGCATAGGACCATTAATGCCGAAATATTTTAATTTTTTAAGCAAACTATGGTGGTGAACTTTGTCAAAAGCCTTAGAAACATCTAGTAAGATAGCATCTATTTGTTCACTATTATCTAAACCTTTTGAAAAATCATCAATTAGTCCTATTAGTTGTGTTTCACATGATCTATATTTCCTAAAGCCATGTTGGTATGGTGTGAGGACATTATGTTTGTCTAAGTGGTTTATGATGTTGCTACATATTATGTGTTCTAGGATTTTACATGTGATGCTGGTAAGTGATACTGGTCTGTAGTTTCCTGGGTCAGATTTTTCTCCTTTTTTAAATAGGGGGGTGACATTAGCTTCTTTCCAGTCCTTTGGTACTCTGCCCTGGTTAAGTGAAGCCTGAAAGAGTATTTTGAACACTGGGGCTAGCTCATTGCTTAGTTCTTTGAGTAATCTAGCTGGAATACCATCAGGTCCAAACGCTTTATTTGGTTTGGTGTTGGCTAATAGTTTTTGAATTCCATTTTCTTGTACTACTATATCTTCCATGTTGTCTATTTGGTTCAAATTCAGTAATATGTCTTTGTCTCCTGGGGCTGAGAATGCTGATGCAAAGTATTTGTTTAGGATGTTTGCTTTAGTTTCATTATCATTATGTATTATGTTATGTTCATCTTTTAATGGCGCTATGCCTGTTGTTTCCATTTTCTTAGACTTAATGTATGACCATAGGTTTTTGTTGTTATCTTTAGATTAGGTTAGGTTACATTTATTCCAGAGTAAGATTTTTCTTTTGGGTTTTGTATTGGCTACTGCTTTTATCTGACTGTGTATTTTTATGATCTCATCATGTCTCATGGTCTGATAGACCAGGGATAATATCATAATCAACTACTAATCCAGGTCTGTTGGTTAAGAAGAGATCTAATGTGTTGTTTAATCTAGTTGGCTTTTTAATGATTTGATCTAAACTTAGGTTGTGTAAAGTTTCTATGAAAAGCTCATTTATGTCCACTATTAGTACTAATCATCTAATGTTAATCATATGAAATATTCATATGATCAGATCATCAGTAGAGTATAAGAAAGTCCTCACTGAATGACTGTTATTCTCTCATACAAGAGTCTAGTAATAACTAAATAATCATGTAAATGATATTAAATCAAATGAAATGATCATTATTAGATCTATTCTATTATGAATATGAAATTATTGATACTTCAAGTTCAATTACTTCTTTAACTTTCAAGTTCTTAATTCTTAATACTTACCTGCATCCCAATAGTTTAGAGTTTGCTTGGAGATAAATAATTGAAAATTGCCGATTGCGGCTAATGTAAAAAATGCAACTAAAGCTGCCACTGTATAATGTACCCCTTTTTTAGAAAAAATAAACATTTTCTCAAGTTTTTAATCTACCATTTAATCTTGTAAACAATAAAAGAACAAGAACAGAATCTCAAGAGTATGCTACAGAATATCAGAGTACTGTACCCTAGAAAAGAAAAGATAACTCCAAAACAGATTTTGAGTTTACTAAAATAGAATCTAGGATCCTGGCTGATATTACTGATAAGATCTCATCTACATCTAGATCTATATACATGGTCTAGATCTAAAATAAAATTTAGTCTAAATGATTAGGCTTGGCTTAGGCAAGACAGGGACTTTAATTAATAAAGAATATTAAAGATCCATTAGACTGACTAGTCTAGATTTAAATTTAACTGTGAAGTCACTCGACACCCACTTCAGTTACAGTGACTTACTGACTTAGCCTTAGCGCCCTTAGTAAAGCCTTAGCCTTACCTCAGTAATAGTAAGTTAGTATTACTATTACTATTAGTTAGGTTTTAGCCCACTGGTACTGGCCACTGCCACTAGCAGACTAGTAATATAAATGATTACCAAATAATTATTAATAATATATAATATATAATAGTACTGTAGTGTCTGTAGCAGTGTAGCCTAGTTACTAGTAGGTAGTAGACTTGTTGTAGTAGAGTAGACTAACTTCCTTGTCTTAGACTTAAGATTCTATTACTATTAGTACTATTACTATTAATTTATTGAAAGTTAAAATAAAAGTTAAGACTAAGTAAGTAAGTAAGACTGTATTTTCTGTAAGTTATAAACTTATACTATAGATCTAAATTCTAAGTCTAATTCCTAAATACTAAAATTCTAAAATAGTGACTGTAACTGTAAGATAAGTCAGATTCTAATCATTCTTGTAGTACGTTGTCGTTGTACACTAACACTGTTACTGTAGATTCTACTAGATCTAGCTAGGACTAGACAGTAAGAGTAGTAAGACACTAGATATTAGTAACTTATTAGTTACTAGGCCCTAGGCCTATAGTATATATATATAAAATATATTATATAGGTATATGTATAATTAACTGTAATTATAAACTATAGAATAATACTAATAATTAATAGATTAGAAATTTACTTAATTTAATTAGATCTAGCTAGTCACTAGTGATTGAGTAATTGTCAGTATCTAATCTAGCGGTTCTCAACCTTTTTAGTGCCGCAACCCCCTATTACGATTCCCCACTAAGCAGCGACCCCCAACCGTAATTTTGTCTCATTCGTGGGCTTAGTGCCGCTAGGTAAATGGAAATTGGCTAATGTTATAATATCGTTATCGTAATTTCTATGTAATACCTGATCTATGGCGTATGAATTTCATCGAGGCATAATGTACTTGATCCTTGCATTGAAAATTTTAATTATTCAAGGCAACAAAAATATCTACTACGTCGGCTATTTTCTGTATTTTTGCTTACTGATAAAAAAACAAAACTAACTTTTTCACGAAGATTAAAAAAAAACTTTTTAGAACATTCCCTCTTGAAAACCTTGTCACATCAGTGTGAAATAGAAGAACAGATTGAACGCATCAAGCTCATTTCGAAGAACTATAAGTAACTATTGATGAAAAAAACATGTCTACCTTCAAACAATGATGTTACACTCACTAACTCAAAGTGCCATATGTATCCTCTAACTCTAGCAAAATAAATATCCATCTTCCTTAATATGTCATCTTCATTTTTAATTTTATTAAATTTATATTTCATGGTCGTTTCATAGTTTATGAAACATATATTTATAGTGTAATGTCCCACTCCCTTTTTTTTTTAATTAGAAATGAAAATGTATACCAACTATGGTATAGATATGCTTGTTAAAAACAACAAAAAAATAATAATTTCCAATGATAAATAGACCAAAAAACCCAAATTTCAGATTGTCTTAGGCGACCCTGACAAATGGGCAGGCGACCCCCTAAGTGGTCGCGACCCATAGGTTAAGAAACCCTGATCTAATCTAACCCAATACTACACCTAGTTAGAGTAATAGGCATTATCATTATGATTAGGATTGAAATTGATTGAGTATAATGTCACTGACTGTGTCACACTAGTGTGTATATAATGATTACAATCTATTAAATTATTATTATTATCTTGACTGCATGTATGTACTTCACATGTGTTGAGCTGTGTTTAATCTGTGATTTAACTATAAATCAAGATCTATATATAATATGATGAAACTTGTTAAGAAGCACACAATGAAATCCATGTCAGCAGACATGAAGTTTATATTATAAAATATAATCATATAATCATTTATAATGATAAAATGAATTATATTAGGCTTCTTATTAGCACAACAACATGATTCATGATAAATTATATTATAAACCAACCAAAATCATTGGATATTATCCTCAAACATGAACTAATCCAAAAAAATCTAACAAGTTCCCTTAAAATATACTATGATGTCCTCTCTACTAGGACTTCTGGTTACTGACCCCAAAATCTTCCCATAAGAGTAGAGTACTTGAGTATTACATAAAAATTCTTTTTTTTTAGCTCAAGTTTTTCTTGTTTGTGACTCACAATGATGATGGAAGAGGAAGAAGAAACTTTGTTTGATCAAGAGAATTTGCTTAACAATCAGAACGATGTTAGGGAAGAAAGAGATATGAAAATGAGAAGATTCAAAAAGACATTGGCTATCTCTATGGCATTTTTTTGCCTGGTAATTTAATTTCCATATATTTTTCATGTATGTGCAATTGTTTTAGAAACTTGTAGATTACTTTCTATTTAAAAACAACAACAACAATATTAGTTGATGTGTAATATAGTATAATAATTTGAGGTAGCTTTTAAACAATGACATTTTTGTGTGGATACAAAACTGTCCGGGCTCCCAGTAAATGTATATAATATACAGTTTTTGTGAGTCTATAATCATGATGGAACATGTGGTCGAAGTCACAAAGTACTGGGTGTCATAGTCTCCTGCCCTAGGTGTCATAGTCTCCTGTCCTGGGTGTCATAGTCTCCTGTCCTGGGTGTCATAGTCTCCTGTCCTGGGTGTCATAGTCTCCTGTCCTAGGTGTCATAGTCTCCTGTCCTGGGTGTCATAGTCTCCTGTCCTGGGTGTCATAGTCTCCTGTCCTAGGTGTCATAGTCTCCTGTCCTAGGTGTCATAGTCTCCTGTCCTGGGTGTCATAGTCTCCTGTCCTGGGTTTCATTTCAAGTGACAGACATGATTTTATTTGTCAATATTTCTTGAGTCCACCCAACTTTCATCTTTAATTTTATTGTCTACCACATTCTTTTTTTTTCTTTAAAAATATTTTGAGCAAAATAATTAATAGTCCTTTGTGTCTAGATTATGGATTTGTGTGTGTACATATAATATATAATATTTATATATTTTTGTGCAATGCAATTACAGGGTCTGTGTATTGCCATTCCTGGACCAACACTGATAGAGCTGGGTAGGAATGTTCAGAGCAACACAGAACACATGTCCTACATTTTCACTGCACGTTCTATTGGTTACCTCATTGGCTCTGTGGTTGGAGGCATCCTCTTTGACTTCTTTGATCAGCAGCTTCTGCTGTTCTATACACTAGCCTCTACGACTTTGGCCACAGTGGGGATCCCATGGTGCAATGCTTTGTTGGCGCTGTCTCTTCTGATTTGCATTCAAGGGATAGCTGTTGGTGTTCTGGACACAGGTAGATTTTTACTTTTTAAACATTTACTCTCTTTTGGTGGGTTGGTTTTAATTACTGATATATTTCTTATGAAATTAATTTCAGTTCAGATAAATTTTTAAATTCAAAATAAATATAAAAGTCAAGTTTACATTGAGGCATTATTGTTCATTTAAAAGATGAAGTAAAGGTCATTTGTGAACAACATAATAGGTTCAACACATCGACCTATTGTCTTGACCCAAATTAAGTCAGGATTTTGAAATCTTCAATAATACTGTGCATAAAATGGACCGGATTTAGATCTATTTCAAACATGGCAAATGTTTCCTTATCAAGTTTAAAAAAATATTTTTTCAATAAAATGAAAGTAGAGTATGAAAATAGTTTACCAGTTTCGCCCAATATGAGATATAAAATACTGTGAAAAAGAGTTAACCTGATTTGTTAAAAAGTTTCGTCCTTTAAAGAGACATTTAAGTATTTTTTTTTATTTTTAGGGCCGTCTCAGCTATGATGTAACGAACATTTCTGCCAAGTTTTATCAAGATTGGTCAAACTCTTTTGATTTCTATGCGAGACATGCATACATACATGTATACATACATTCATATACATATGCCTTACTTTCTCCTTTATATATTATCATGACAGAAGAAAGCAAAGAGGCTTATAATGAAGGGGAGTAGCTCAAGACATCTGTCAGTTGAAAGCTAAAAATCAATAAATTTACTCTAGTTCTCTCATTGACAGGTGTATGCGATTGGGAAAAGGGGGGGGGTGAATATGTCATGCTGTTTAAAGTTGAACTATTGAGATCTTTATTCAACAAGGCATAAGTCTGGGCAGGTCATTAAGTAGATGTAATATAGCTTGTAAGCTGATTTAAAAAAAACCCACAAAACTTTGTGATAGTACAGAACTAGGCATTTTAACTTGCATGGTAAAGAATAGCATTTAACAGGAGAATTGTTTATTTATTTATAAAATCTTAATTCTTCTTTATATCTCATATATCTACTTCATCTTCCTTAAAATATTCTGTTAGATCACAAGACTCTTCATCTCACAAATGATTTAACAATAACCATACACAACTTTGTTAGAATGAACCCTACTTCAATCACAGAGACTAAAAATAACTACACACAATTTTGTTAGAATGAACCCTACTTTAATCACAGAGACTAACAATAACTACTCACAATTTTGTTAGAATGAACCCTACTTTAATCTCTGAGGCTAGCAATAATATTCATAAAAAAATCTCCATACTAAATCTTTACTTCTGCTTCAATCTTTTTAACTCCTTTATATTCAACACATATTTGCACTATCACACATTCACACCATGCTGCCCTCTTACTGAAACATTTATCTTTTTTTTTTTAAATTAGGACCTGTAAAAAAAATATCCTTCAAGTCACTATTTCCTTTTTATCTGTGACTCTAAAGAGCCAACGATGGTGATAATGTTTTTCTTTTCTTTTTTTTTTTTTCAATCATTGGCTATATGCCATTTTAATTGTTAACTAGGTTAATTTGTTAATGAACCTGTTTAAATTGACTTAATTGGTGGAAAACAAAAAACGAATACAGGCAAGAGGTTTACAGCTGAGTTTGAAATTAAGGCTGATCAAATGAGATTATAGACTGGGTCTAGTCTTGGGCTCATATAAAAAGATTTTTGATCGATGCCCTTGCAAAATCCTCTACAGGGGCAAACTTTTGAGTTGTTAGATGAAGCCAAAGTTTGTTTGGAAGTAAGTCTAGATGACAGATTTAAAGCATTAGTTCCTAGTGGAGCTTTTTTTAAAAAAAAACTCAGGATGGTGTTAAGCTCACCCTGCTTCAATGGGTGCTTGACATGTATTATCTGTATACTTAGGTCTCGAAGGAAACTTTTTTCTTTATTCAATTTATCCCAACTCCTGAACCAAAGATGTACTTTAAAATAAAGACAGGTGTACATATATAATAAACCAATTTCTAATAGGTAATAATTATTTTCTTATTTCTGTTGTCTTTCAGGGGGCAATGTTTTTTGCATAAAGATTTGGGGAAAAAAAAGTGCACCTTACATGCAGCTCTTGCATTTCTCTTTTGGAGTGGGAGCGTTCTTAGCCCCTCTCATTGTGGAGCCTTTCTTCCTTGGCAACTCAGGATATAATGAATCCTCTAAGGTGGGCCCCTACTGGGGACAGTACAATAACAAGATGAACAACCCAAGATATGTGAGAGAAATTTCATTAGATTCCATGGCCCCTACTGGTTTCAAGAATGCTGATATTCTGATTTACAGATTTAGACGCCAGATTTCTGGTGATGTTAAACAGAATGATTCTGCATTGCTGCTTGAGGACATAGATAATACTACTTTGCTTAACAAAACAGATGAAACTCCTTTGCCATTACCAACTGAAAAGCCTCGGCCTCATAAGCCCACTGTAATTGAACCAAATAACCTGAGTAAAGATCATGCTGATTCCGAAGTGATTAAAAGTCAATTAATAGATATTATTGACAATAAAAAACAAAATCCGGGTACAGCAGCACCACCACCAGTGAGTGTACAATCAGCCACTAAAGCTGATGAGCTTGCCTCCAATGTAAGTTTAAGTAATAGCTCAGATGCATTCTTGTCTAACCAGTCGAAGGTTAATGTGACCTTGGAGATTACATCTGCTGTGGCTTCTGTTTTGCCCTCTAGTTCTTCCATAACCACCACAGAACCTACTACAACAACTTCAACTGCATCAACAACAACTACATCAACAACTACCACTTCGTCAACTACCACAACTACATCAACTTCAACAACAACATTGCTCACAGCAGTGCCAACATCACAACCCCCATCTACGAAGTCTATTATAACCTCTAGCACAAATGGTCCTGCCACAAAGCCTAGCGCAACTTTTGACAACATCTCCTCCATGAGTACCAATGTCACCAAACCAGAAGCCATAAACAGAAATCTGTTAAACCATGTCATAGAGGAATTAAAAAGTTTATCTATTTCAAAGATTCAGTTTGCTTATCTAACTATAGGATTTCTATTAGCTGTCAATGCTGCCTTCTTTCTTTTCCTTCACTACCAGGACCTGCGCTCCAACATCCCGTTACGCCCCTTGGCTCAGTTGGACCTCACCAGGCAGCCGGACTCTAGGCTGTATAAAGTGTCTATTCTTGGACTACTTTTCCTCTTCTTTTTAGTTTATGTTGGCCTTGAAGTCACATTTGGAGGCCTAATCACAACGTTTGCAGAGGATTTCACTCCCACTGCTACAAAAGGAGCTACATTGGCAGCAACATTTTGGGGTTGCTTGGCTTGCGGAAGGGGAGTCAGTATTATAATTGCTCGCTACTTCAAGCCTCCTTGCATGATTGTGGCCAACTTGATCCTGACAATAACTGGAGCCTGTTTGTTAAGTTTTTCCATCTCCAGTAGTAACTCTGTGATTTGGGTGGGCACTGTGCTCTTTGGTCTTGGCATGTCTTCTATTTACCCGACTGCCATCACCTGGGCTGATACATACTACCCATTAACTGGAAAAGCCACTGCTGTGTTTGTTGCTGGTTCAGGCATTGGGGAGATGACCCTTCCCATGTTTACAGCCTACTTGTTTCAGAACTTTGATAGGATGTACCTGATGTATATGTGCCTGACTTTGTCTTCACTGCTGGTGCTGCTTTACATTAACCTGCAGGTCGTGGCCTGCAAGAGAACACGATCCACTGCAGGGCGATCCCACTCTGGGTTTATGCGTCTGCAGAACAGTGAGGAGATGGCAGATGCTCTAGACATGAACTCATTAAGCGTAACAGAGAATGGTCTGACGGAGACACTGCGGAGGAGGGATGTTAACAGCACTGATGATGATAAAAGGAAGCAGATCGGAGGAGCACATGATATGGCAGAGTTTACCAAGTTGATTGACATGAGTGACTAAACTAATTTATGTTTTGTGCACATATGTTATGATTGGCCTGAGTAATTAGACTTCTTATATCCACATATATTGTGATTTTGTTATGTATGGTATACATAAAATTGACCATATTGCCAATTACTTGTGATTACATATAAATACTCTCATTCCTTATACTATTTTAATCTAGCGTAATATATCCTTTCATTTTACCTTTGTTTTGATTTTAAATGTTCCTTTTTTTTCTTCTGTTCATTTGATTCACCACATTTTGTACATTATTTCCATTTATACTTGATTGTTTTTCAACCTGTTACTTTTCCCAATTTTCTTTAATTCCTGTTACAACGTGTAGTTTAATGTAAGTGGAAGTGAAAAATATTCTAACAAAATCCAGTTGACATATCAATCCTGCTGTAGTCTAGTCTAGTCTAGTCTAGTATATATATATATATATATATATATATATATATATATATATATATATATATATATATATATATATATATATATATATATATATTTATATTTATATATATATATATATATATATATATATATATATATATATATATATATATATATGTATATATATATATATATATATGTCTGTCTGTGGCATTTTACATCTCGAGAGTCGATATTTTTCCTTTGCAACTTCTTGTGTGACTAATTAATAGCCCAATCCTTGATACACAGCTGCGATTGCAGGTTGGGCATATATATGTATGAACAAAGAAAGTGTGTATGTCTTGTGTGTAAATAACAACTGAGTGAGAGATTTTCATGACTTGCAATGTTTTATGTAAGATTGGAATTTTACTGAATCAATAATAATCAAATAATGATTGCGTACAGTTTGTCTTTCAAAGTGAACAGGATTTCAATGAATGGTTTGTTGAAGAGCAAGCTATCCAACTTGAAATGTTCAGACACTATTAGCTTTTAGTGTTAATTCTACTTCAAAGTGTATTTATTATGATTCAAATATGTGCTCTCTATTCTGTTTGGTTATCACCTAAATGTTGTGTAACAGCTAATTGTAAATTATGACTACATCTATCTTCAATAATTTTTTTTCCATGTACTAATTCCACGCCAAAGTGTATCATGCACCATGAGCACAATGACTAAACATAATCTGTCCCTTATGATTGTATCAGAATGTTGTTTTGACATTTATGTACATAAAACAATACTAATAACTCCACAATACCAAAATTTAACACTAATCAGAGTAACTCTTTTACCCTAGACAGGATGCGCCATCTAATAAAAGTAAGCACAACCCTCTAAAAACAAGGAAACTCAGAAAAGATACAAACAACCTTCACTTAGTTCCTAATTTTTTTTAAAGGTATGTGGTGGCTGGTTGATAAAGTGCTTGGCTACGAAACCTAGGGGGTTATGGGTTGGAATCCTTGTAAAAACTAGGATTTTGAATTTCAGTGAGTTCATACAACTCTAATGGGTACCTGGAAATAGATGACCTTAACATCATCTGCCCTAATAGATTGCAGGGTTGGAAAGGGGTATCTTACCTTACCTTACTTTTTTTTAAAGCCAGAAATCAGCATGACACTGCTTGTCTATGTCACATTTCTGCCATGTTCAGCAAGTGTAAAATATTCTTTTCTTCCTTTATATTTCTCTGACTTCCTTGTACTAAGGAATTGAAAACTTGTTGGTATTGACCCTTACATAAATAAGTGTGTTCTTCTACTACCAGTGTCACTAAAAGTCTTTGGTAATTTTGGTAATTATTTCAATCTATTGCCAAAGCTAGTCAACAGGGTTGATCACTGTGCCCCTACATATTTCTGAAAAGCATTAAGTATCTAAATTTGTTAGAAGTTGTTGTTGCTTTACAATATGGTTTAATAAAAAAGAATTACATGGTATTCATCATAATTATTTTTTTTGCATTTGGATATATTCATTGTATAAGAAATTGTATGCCTCGCTAACTCAACGGTAACAATGCAGCTTAACATTTTTTTAACTTCAAATGAAATCTTTTGGCTTTTGTTGATATTTTTGTGTGTAGGGTGACCCTAAAATAAAGAATGAAATTCACTTCCTGAAATAGTTTTAGAATAAAGTAAATCTTTGAGTTCATGACAGTACATTTAAAAGTCTCAGAATTTGGTCTCTTTCATTTTATCAAACTTCATAAACAGGTTTTACCATTTGTTGTGTGCAAATTTGTTTTTTAAGTTTATATTAGATTTTGTGTAAATTGAAACTTTACTTGATTCTAGTTACCTAGATTGTCAAGGAATAAAAATTAAAAAAAGAAAGAAAAAAGCAGCATTAAAAAAAAATCAACCATAGTTTCATTTAAGATATGTATAGATTAGGGATAGACCTATTTTCAGAAAAACATCTTGTTTAATTGAATCAGAGTAGTATGTTCACATATTGAAAGCTAAACTATAGAAGATATTTTCAAATACCTGTCTTAGCTGATTTCTTGTTGTTACTGTTCTCTGTTCTACTCTTTAGTTTATGAGTTTGAACTTAGAAGCACTACTAGCCATTCCACAGTTGTGCTAGGTCAGACAGTTGATCTTTTTTTGTCAAGCTTAAAGGAGGATGGCTTAACAGACATACCCTTGAAGAAGTCACAGAAGACATACGAAAAAACTTACATAGACCCCTAGCAGATAATGGCTTTGTCTGCATCAGGTGTAGGAAAATATGCAGGTCGCAACTGGGTTTGTGTAGCCATGGGGAAGTACATAATTAAGGATGTCATTATATTAGACAAATATTTGAAAACTTCTTTTCAATCTCTTGAGTTCATTCAAACTGTTTACAAAATGTTTGTTATGAAATTGTTACTTTTTTTTTTTTAATGTTAATAGTTGTTAAATTAAATCAAAATAACTTAAATTTGTATTTCTTTATTTCATTCGAATGTGTTTCTTAGTTTTGGAACTTCAAATCATTCTAGTTTTTTGTAGTGACTGAATATTGACTTGGACAAACAAATGTTTTGCATATAGCACAATTTTAATCCATGCTAATAACTTTATTGCTAGTTGTAATAATCACTTGAGTCCAAATGTAACAATGTCTTGTATTGGAAATATGCTAATAAAAACGTGTTGCTTTGGTTGGTGTTTTGGTTCCTATAAGTGAGTGGTCAAGTGAATGCTCAATCATGTGCGAGATGAAATACACTCACAATGTAATCAATTCCATTCAAAGCTGGGTGAGATTTTAGCATCAGTTTCTAAAACAGGTTAGGTCTAGATTATTCTTAATTGAACATTTTTACTTCCCTTGACCTGCATCATTGGTGTGCTTTCTACTTGTGGTTAGAAACATCTCCAGTTTTTTTTTCTCAATAATTAATTGGAGACGCTCTAAAAGTGTTTTAAGAAAGCAGTGTTGTCACATTAAAGTGTAATTATTGCAATTCATTTTCACAAAACCAACAAGTGTTTTATATTTGAAGTGGAGGTAACTTAAACTTAAAATATAAAAAAATATAGCCTAGTGTGTGCCAAACTTGTTAATGTCCTCCTTGCACAGCTCAAGATCACAAATTGTTATGTTTCAAACTAATAAAATATTAAACTATGAGATGGTAACTCAGAACACTGCAGCCCAAACTGCTAGGAACTACTGGAAAATAAACTAAAAGGGAATGCAATTTAAAAACAAAACATTTTATCTTTTAATTTAATGTTCTGTGCTGAAACTTTCAAAAGTAACTTCAATAAACACTTTGTTTACCAGTGTGCTAAATACTAAATCCATCTGTGTACATGTTTTTTTTTTTTTTAATGAAATCTATTAGACAAGCCCACACAATATTGAAGTTTAGATTAGACCATCTCAACATGTTGTATTGATTTTTTATGTGTAAACCTTTTGAACCAGAGCTCTGTGGTCTCGAGATATTAAAGATTATAAATCTACTCTTTAATCCATATTCAAATATGACTTAGCTTGTGAAAAGTTAAGCAAGAAAAACGACTTTTTCTTGACCACTTTCCAATTTAATCTTACTTAAACTAACACACAAGCAAGGTTTAGCTAGTTTGGTAGCAGCGATTTAGATCTCCACTTATATAATTATAATTTGCTAAATAATACACTAAAATACAGAGATGATGAATTTTCACTTGAGATGAAAAATAATTTTATTTTTCAAGTCATATTATATATAAAGACATTAAAAACAAAATATAAATCAGTACCTTTTTTTTCTTATTTTACAAATACAAAATAAAATATAAAAAAAAAGACAACATAAAAACCATTATAAACTAAGATTTAAAAGCAATACTTACTGAGATTAAAAAAAAAAAAATAAATAATGGAGGGATTTCTGTAATATAATGTCACAAACTCAACATTGTTGGTGATGCTAAATAATATGCTCTACAAAATTATAAATAGTTCTATTGAACCCATTTTTTATATTTTCATGAGCGATGCAAAATGAATTGTGAGAAATGCATGCAGAAAAATAGCATATGAAAAAAAAATAAATTAAATTAAGACTCATTAAGACAGTAATAACAACTAGCTGATGCAGAAATAATTTGAACTTCATGGGGCAGGTAGGTCCTGGCCAAGTGAGTTCAACATCACAGTTTGCTTACTCATTGATTTAAATTCACATGGCATAAAATAAATAAAAATGAAATGCATACAACATGCTTGCAATAAGTTCACTGACTTCACAGCCAAAACACAACTTACAGTGGTATAAAATAAGTTTCTTGCCCTACAAATACAGTAGTATTTTTTTTATTATAAATAATTATTTTTAAGTTTAATACCTAATCCAATTTTACATTTTTTATTAATCCCCCTAGTGTCTAAATCTTATATCACATCATTGGAGCCAGTGGCATAGCTAAGGTGGGGGGGGGGGGCAATTTGAAAATCTCACTGGGCCCCCACAAAGAGTGTCCAAAATTAGATTTTACATTAAATATGCCATTATCTCATATCTTGATGTCAAAGGTCAAAATGCAGCGGCCCTTAAATAGATCAAACCCCCTGGACCCCCTAATCCCTAGCTACGCCACTGCTTGGAGATACAAAATCTTTGATTTAATAAACCCAGCCCTAAACCTGGAGATACAAAATCTTTGATTTAATAAACCCAGCCCTAAACCCAGCCCTAAACCCACCCTAAACCCACCCTAAACCCCTAGGTACAGTAAAAAAAATTTATGAAATTTTAAGGAGAAATATAAACAACATATTTCATTTCCTGCAGGAGTCTTATTAGTAAAAACCAAAAATTGCTTAAAACGTAAAGCCTGTCTATGATAGAAGCAGTTGATAGGCTATAACGTTGATAATTAGAGTTAAAATAGATAAAACATCTAAGCAACAAATATATGTGTCCACATATATACCTACTTTAAAAGCAGAAACAGACCTTAATAGATTTATGAAGCTCAAGATTTAAAAATAAGGTCATACTAACATTTGCAAACGATTTTGTGACACTGCTTGAGTATGCTTGATGTATGCAATAAAATAGTACACTGACAATATCAGTACAATTTTATTATATTTTTAGAATTGTCTTCTGATCAATATTTTCATCAAGTTTTACAGTTGTAGCCAACCCTATACATGTTTCAATCTTTTTCTTCTAGTTAATTAAATTCTAAAGTAATAATGTTAAATTAAATCAATTAAATAAATGAATACGTCTTAAAAATGTATTACCATCAAAACTTTTTTCTTCAAGTGTTGGTGGGGGGAAAAAGGGGGGGGGGGGGGGGGGGGATAACCTATGCAAAATGTGCTCATATTCACAATGAATGTATTTTCTTATGACTACCCTGTACAACATTTCAAAACTAATTTCTTCATCCAATACAAGCTGCAGGACAATTTATAAATAAGACAAATAAAATCAATAACATTGTTGTGTCCGTCAATTGGTCAGCTGAGATAATTGTTTATTTCTACTTGGGCACCAAACCTCTGGACACTGGGTACTTTTGTTCATCTGCTCTTCTGGTGCCGGTCTTGACTCTACAGAATTGTGATACAGCAAAATGAATCATAGTACAGCAATGACTTTTCTTTACACATTAAGTCCTAGCAAGGTAGAATGTTACAGGAGACAACAGTCGTTTTTAAAACAATTCCTTTCAAAATAAAATCTTACAGAATGAGAAGATGGCCTTTTTTTTGTGTGTGACAATCAAAAGTTTTTATTTATTTTTGCAATTTTTGTTTCCTTAGAGTGAATAAGGCCAACAGTACAAGAGGACTGCTGATGAATCTTTGTTAAACAAAAATAAAAGTATTGTTACATTATTCATATGTATTGTCTTGAAAAATTTAGTTAAATTTTATTTTTTTTTAATTATAAGGGACTTTTTTTTTTATAGAGTAATCCCAGTCAGGTGTTAGATGGTGAGTTGTGAAACTATATAAAATATCTAATGGGTTTAATTAAATCAGAATCTGATTTAGTTGGAACTAAAAAAATGTGTTCATTCTTAGAATTCAGCATTTAGCCTTGGAGTAAATAAACAAATCATGATTAATTTTCACCATTTGCATAATATCTGATTATTTTGCAAGCATATTATTAAAGTCCTACACACAATGTTTTAATAAAAATATACCTGAGTAGAAAGGAAAATTCCTAAAGAAAAAGAAAAAAGTTGTTCTGCTGGGGAAGTGTTTCAGGGGTGTAGGAAGTTGTATATTTGGAGAAGCTATTGGGCATGTTTGTATTATATAATACATCGTTTTAAATGGATGTGCACTCAACTGAAGGAAGTTGCCTAGAGTCCTATGACATAGTACTGTTGCTGTCCTATGCACTATCAGGAGATATAAGTAATAGATCATGTAAGCCATTGCTTTAACTAATTGAAGTTAATTAGTTTGTCACTGACTAGTTCCAGTGCCTTTCCTGAACCCAGAATGCATGCAAACAGAAAAAGATATGTCACTTAGCCTGATGTACTCTCTGACAAGGATACTAACACACACAGCTGGACTTACCTTGAGGTGGAACTCTTCTTTTTGGATGGTGATTTGGAACTAAACAAACTGTGAATAAAAAGATAATTTTCAAAATGTTTAACATTAACATTAACACATGTATAAATATAATTATTTACTGAAGATAGATAATACTAACATAAAATTCAGTAACTGGAACTCAGAAACTCTTTTACACACATGAAAAATAGAAATGTACAAAGTTCAATTCTTTGTTTTTCTTTTAAATTTACATTCCATTTGCTTTCATAACCAAAAGGCATAACAAACATTGTCATTTTGTTCAAGGGACAAAATGTAAGTTCAACAAAGTGTTCTATAAGATAACAAGAAAGCAATATTTCATAAAAAGTAAAAAAAACAACTTTGCCATTACCTCCCATTTATTTCTATGTCATCTTCATCTTGTAAAGCAGCATCCAGAGCTGCTTGAACACGTGGAGCTACAGTTGGTCCCTCATAGTCACGTGTTGTTCTGTTAGGCATGTCCAGTTCTATATTTATAATGTTTTCAGCCTGTGTAGAATTAGAAAAACTCAGCATAAGAGCCTGTTCAAACTTTCTTACAACAAACAATACAGTGGTTTGACTTTCCTGGGTCTGACTTTTACCCTAGGGCTATATCACGGGTTTTAAAAATTATTACTGTATGGCACTTTAAAAAATTATTGAGAATTTAATGAATGTTTGAAAAGAAACAGCATGTAAAGGTTATAAAGGGAATGGGAAATGGTTATTTAGGGGTTTAAAGTGTTAGGGAATGTCCTGCAATACTATTCATAATAACAAATAGCGGGTACATATATGAAATTAAACATCACATCTCCACATTGATGAAAGTGAACACTGTATCAATACATTGAAGGGGAAAGTGAAAAGTTTGTATATGGTGAACTTGTGTATAAAATGGCTAAACAAGTAAATGATTCAAAGTGAAGTTCTCTTTAAAAGAGAACTGTGAAATCATAGTCCTCCTATTCATGGCTATAATGTAAGAGTGTTTTGTATCTTTTCCTAATTAATGCCAGGTAGGATTGTTTGTAAAAATCAAACAAAATCAACTCTCTACAACTGCAAGTAAATCAAATATTTAGAATTTTTAGATTAAAATTATCACTTGCTCTCTCTCAAAAACTCATTAAAGTAATTAAATAAACAATAAAAAAAAATCTAAAGCAGTACAGAAAGATGGTTACCTTATAACGATAACTACCTCCCATACCGGCAGCTACTCTAGCAAACTCAGAAATGGGTCGTCGATTACCAACTGCAGAAACTGGGCGTTTGGCCATGGTTTCAGCACTTGTGAAAAAAAAAAGTATTTTTAATTCATTTCAATTTGAAATAAACCTTTTTTTTTAACTAGGGCAATCAAAATAACAATTATGTTTAACTTAGAACATTTATCAATAAGAATTAATGTAGCTAACTGAAAAAGAAAAGTAGACAGATTATGTCTTTCTTTCTGTAATTATTTTTCACTTTCTGACAGAATTATTCATTTTGCTCATATATATTTCACTACCCTGTTATTTCTAAAACTTTCATAACTTTTTTGTTTGTTATCAGAAAATGTTATATTTGGTATACAATTAAAGGAACATGGATAATGAAACTTAAAAATTAAAACTTATTGACTATGGATAAGTGCATAATGGGTTGCAGAATGGGGTAATAATCAATGATGATATCGATTGGGAGAGAAAGAGTTATATTTCTGATTCAATAAATTATAAAATAGAAGCTCTATATATCAAACGCAAGCTAAATTAATAATATCCACTGAGAAGTAAGAGCTATAAGATCAAAATAACAAAGTCTACTGACTTCTTATTGGCCAAAGGTTTCAGTTTCCAGGTATCGTCCTCTTCATCAAAGAAAGCTCGGTTCTGTATTTTCACTTTATCCTCTGTTGGGATAAAGTTTTCTATAATCAACATTCTGAAACACACACAAGAGGAGGTTCATTAGATTTTCTGTCTCAAGTTGGAATAACTTAACAGACTTTTAACAATTGGATTGCGGCACAAGAAAAATGCCACTAAGTGCAATACACGAGGGAAAAACATCAAACCTTAAAACAAGAGCATCTATTTTTTTTTAATTTCAGTTTTAAAAGTAGTAAATATTGGCAGCAGCGTAATGAAACATATTTAATACCAACTCAACGGAATTCAATAGAAGACTAAGGACATCAGTCATTATGGTAAATGAAAAAAAAACTTTTTTCCTTAACAAAGATCAGGTTCATTAAGGTCCTGGTAGAGGTGTCAGTCCCTTATCTGAATGAGTGTTTCTTGTATTATTATGGATACCTCTCTCTGGTATCATTGGAATATTACTGTTGCATTGATTAAATATCTTGGTTCACACCAAAGCTTGTTGTTGCACATATCTACTATAGTTACTGCGTAATATGACTACAACATGTAGATTCACAATGTAGAACACTAGTATAACAGACCACAAATAATATTTTATAATATATGTTGGCAATTCCAGCCACACAGAAATAGCTTAAAACATTTCACATAGCACAAAGTTATAATCCAGTGGATTCATCAAATACATAGTTGATAATACTTTCATCTTAAATACAAGACACATCTGTCTTCCACCATATCTCTGGGGTCTACTCTTTACCCATGTGGTCAGCTCTCTAAGCATGTGACCAAAATATCTCATAATTCAATTGTTAACTCTTGTTTTTCTCATGCTGCACCATTATTTGTTTTACTCAGTGTTTCTCAACCAATACGTTACAGTATCAAATGGTGGTGTGACAAGAGGTTTACAATAATGCAGACTAATAAAGACAATATAAATATCCCACTTCTATCAGGACTTGATACTCAAACATTCTTCTCCAACACTAGACATAAAGTAAAAAACAAAACCCCTCAAACTGTCTACTCACTTTAACTTGAGCTCCCTTGTTAGCTCCATCTGAGTTTGCTCTAGCTCCTGCCTCTCTTTAGTGTATTCCTCCTGAAGATCTAGTATATCCTGACGAGTTGCTTGGAGCTTGCCAAACAACTGAAAACATAAAGGCATGACTTGTGTGCATTCATTGAAGAAAATGAAAAGATATGAAATGTAGAGTTCAACACTTATTGAGCTATCTCCCCTTCCATTTCAAAGTGTTCACTAATCATAAATTCCACTTAATTTCATACAACCATCCACAAATCTTATTAAAACTAAAACAGGTCTCAATTTATAAATACAGTAAAGCTGTCAAGGCAACTTTACTATATAATAATAATAATAATAATAATAATAATAATAATCTTTATTATCCGTAAGGAAATTTGTCTTACAATTTGTGCATTACACCAAACAAAAAACATTATAACTATAAGAAACCAAAGTATACATTCACACCAGACTCACTCATAATTTACATGTGACAAAGTTTATACCAGATTGTTCTTATTTAATGATTTGATTGCCAGGGGAACAAAAGAGTGTTTGTGTCTGTTTGTCTTTGCTATTGGTGTCTTGTATCTCTTTTGTGATGGTAAAATCACAAAATCCTGACACAAAGGGTGATTCTTTATTTCGAGGATCTTGTTAGCTTTTTTATAGATGTTTGTCTCAAACAACTGCCCAAATGGGGTTTGTTTTTTGCCAATGATTTTGCCAGCAGCATTTAGGATTCTATTAAGTTTATTTTTATTTTTAATGCTCAGATTGCCATACCAGGCAGTGATATTGAAACTTAAAATATTGCAGATGTGAGCGTGATAAAACATAGCCAATGCCTTTTCGCTAACATTAAACGAGGACAGTTTTCTTAGTAGTCGTAATCTTTGCTGCCCTTTTTTGCTGATATAATCAGTATTTTCATTAAAATTTAGTTTATTGTCTAAGATAGTACCAAGGTATTTAAAGGTTTGCACAATTTCAATAGTCTCTCCAGCTACAGAAACAATATCATTTTCCTTCTTGTCCCTACGAAAATCGATTATCATTTCTTTAGTTTTTTTTACAGCACTTATAAAAGGAAGACATGTCTATTCTAGATAGTCAAGCATTTAGTCAGTTCATTTACAGTATAATCAATAATGAAACAAGAAATTAACGATCATCTAGAAAAAAATCATATTCCTTTAATTTCAAACTCTGAATTTAAGAAAAAAAAAATGCATTAATATAAATTTAGTGAAAGTCTGAAAGCACTACTCACATATCTGCACATTTTTAAAGTATTTTTTAGCTTGGTGAATGTATAAAACTACAAATAAAAGTTCACCTTTTTTAGTTTTTTAGTCTTCACATCTACTTCCTGTTGTAGAGATTGGTAGGTCTCTCTAAACTCCACAGCTGTTTCTTCTTTCTCTTCCAACTTCTGCTGCATTTCACGCTCTTTACGCTGGGAATTAGATTAAAAAAAAATAGATAAAGTGGGGAAAAAAAAAATTAAAGATCTACAAATTGGATAAAAAATGTTTTGTAATCTATGCATTAAAAAAAAAATTAAATAAGGATATTTTTAAAATGTTCATTCATTTTTTTAAAAATTAACTTTCACATGACTGTTTTTTTTCATTGGCGGTCATCTGAAATAGGAAGAAACAGTTCATGATTAAAAAAAAAATTAAATGAATAAAAACTCCAACCTGCTGCTCTGCTATTTCTCTCCTCCTTTGTTCAAGAGCTCTCTGTTGTTCATTAGTATGATCTACAATAGTTTTACCGCCAACAAGCAGTTTGCTCTCCATTGCCTTAAAAAAATAATAGGGAAATTGCATCCTTGATATACAAAAAGACTTTCTTTTGAACTATATTTACACTACAATATATAGGTATTTTTTTAAATGTCAAAATATAACAAATAACGTCTGTATTTTATAAGATACGATTAAATACAATGTTCTGAAACATTTTGTTCACCTTGATTTTAGTAGCCAACAAATCTCTCTGTTCACGTTCCTGCTGCATTCTATTTTCTTTCTCTGTTAATTCTGACAAGAGTTTTTCCTTTTCCTAAGTCATTAAAAGCAAAACTAAAATGAAATGCCATCAAATAGACTAACAAAAAGGTGAAGACAAAGTTCATTTACCAACATGTAAAAAGACAAACTGTTATCTATAAATGATTCTATCACACATAATTACATTACTCTAAGTTACGGGGAAAAATTAAGGTAATTTGAAAGATTAAGCAATATGGTTTATCATATTTCTTGATTTGTGTTGATTTGGAATGGAAATCAGCTAAATTTCCCACAAGTTAATTCATAATTCTTTGTAATGTGATAAATGGCCAAAGTAAAAGAATCTAATGTTGGTCAATTTGTGAAGCCAAATGTGAAGTTTATTAACAAGTTGGTAACATTGAGAAAACTTCAAACCTTTAATTTTGTTCTTAAAGCATTAGAATGGTTGCAGTGTCATATAATGTTAGGCTAATTTATAACATTATATCCAATAACTATTAACAAACACCTTCAAAAAGAAAGATCTTGCTATCAATTTATTTATTGAGATTTGGTTGGACTGATTTTTCTACTGCTGATAGAAAATGAGACGAACATACATAAAGTCATTGCCTCCAGACTTTTACTATACACATGAAACTTGTATTTAATAGCTTTACATCTATCCATCATCTTCAAACTTAAATGTTATGTTTTGTTGAATAGCATGTCAAATGAAATAACACTAACAGTCCTACACAACCTAAATAACACAATTTTAATAGATAAGTATTAATTTGTTACTTCAAGAAATGTTTCTTTCTAATTATTCACTTTTACTTTTAACAAAAATACATCTTGACCATTCTGAATCATAAATCCAACCATTAATAGGAAATATCTTACTTCTGCAATAAGCGACTGGTTCCCTAAAATAGCTTCCTTTTCTTGGTCTAGTTTAGCTTGCTGTTCTCTAAGGTAGGCATCAGCTTCATTTTCATTAGACTCGTCTTCCCCTTCATCTTCATCCTCATCCCCTTCAGTTACCTGACCTAGACAAAATAGGAAAGTTGAAGCTTTTAATTGACTATAAAAGAAATTAACATCTAGGTTGTTTCTCATAAAAGTGATTAATTTTTTAATGAACGAGTCAGAGTAAGGAAACCGTGTCAAGAAATGACAGAAACCAATGTAATGCAAACAAAAAATTATGTTTTACTGTTTTACCAAATATAAAAATGAAATACAAATTTGTAAGAAATAAAATGATCAACCAACCATCTCTATTTTTACGTGACCTCCTTTTCTTTTTCTTCTTCGGTCCACCTTTAGACTCCAGCTGTGACTTTAACCTGATAAGAATATAAGTTTTAGAAACTGAAGAATCAGAGCTTAACTTACAAATGCTTTGAATCTACTTTGCAAAGAACATAGGAAAGACAAATATAAAGAAAACAAAAACCAGAAATAATTCCTACCTCATAATCTCTTCCTGAAACTCTCTAAGAAGAGCATCTTTTGGATCTTCATTGATGACAGGCTTATTCTGAATGTTCTTGGCTCGATTGGCATATCTACATGAAATATAGCAATCGAGAGATTAGAAATGTAATACAAATTTTATTAACATGGATATACTGGGCAGATGAGATTAAGTCAAGGCAGTTGTCTTTAAGCTGGCTCCATAGTACACAAGAGAGAACCCTTCTGAATTTGATTTGAACATTTTAGAGAACCATTACAGGGGAAGAGAAAGTCTGGGAAACAAAAGCAAATATGGAAGAGATCAGAACAGTAAGCAAAAATGGCAGGATTGGCATGGACCCAGTCTGAGGTGAGAGAAGCTCAGAACACAGTCTGATGGCAAAGTATTGTTGTAGCTCTATGCTCCACTGAGAGTCAAAAGGATTAAGTCAATCAAAGAATCTTTGCTTATCTTTAACAAGTATGATAAAATGAAAAATATTCTCAAGAAAAAATGTCTTTATGGCCTCAGAGATACTCCAAGATCGTTACACCCAGGACATTTGGTTTAGTAACTTAGCACTCTACCACTTTGACTTTCACATAGCATTGACTAAAATTGAAGAAACAATAAAGAAGACATTGATGTAAACCTACTGTTCCTATCCCTCCAATGGGTAGCTTCCCTTTTTCTTTTCGTACTAACCATGTGCTGACCAGTCAAATGATATTTTATATTGTTTTTGCATGGGTGTGTGAATAATTCATACAGATACAAATGGAATGAGGCTGTATTCAGAGAAAGAATGGTGACTGGATAATTAACAAGTTCCTCAAAAACATAAACGTAGCAATAACATTTTAAAAGATGTATTTACCTGAGTGTTGTTATTGTTTCATCATAGTTATAGCTGGCTGGACCAATGTTAGCTACCATTACTGTTCTTGCATTACCTCCTAATGAGTCTGAAACAGAACATAAACATATTCTAATTAAACCCAGAACTAACAAATAACAAACACCCATATTTCCAATATAGCATATGTCCGATTACATGACTTAAGAGAGAAGAAATCACTATTTCCATGAAAATACCTTGTAACAGTCTGGTCAGCTTAGAGTCTCTGTATGGAATGTGGGTACTCTTCCCATCCACCAAGGCAGAGATGACATTACCGAGAGTGGACAGTGACAAATTGATTTTTGTTGCTTCTTTTAACCTTTCACCCTGAAATCAAATCAAATCATTACAATAAAATTTAACAGAACTATTTTTTATTTACTGGTTTTATTTAGCTTGATATTTGTAATAACTCATACTTTATGATATAGTTATCTTTTAAAGTACTCAACAAAGATTTCACCTCAATAAAAACAAGTAAAATATTAGGAAGAAATGATATTCACTTTGAAGAAGGCATAAAATAATTTCTATTTCTGCTTTACATTTGGAGAAAGAGTTTTGAAAAAGGTATGTGAAAGTTCCTTTTGAAATGGAAATATAACAAAAATCAAAAGTCAGTGACGTAATAATAATAGAAGCTATGACGAAGAGACTCACTGTAGCTCCAGTTTTACTCTGTCTCTCACTGCCAGCGAGATCAACCATATTGAGTTTACCTACACGTATATGGTTCTCACCATCAGCTCCTTCCTACAAGAGAAAACAAGCAGAATACAATCTCTAGTAGAGCTAGAGTAAAAAGTGAGAAATAGTTTCAAAAAAGTCTAAGCATTATGTATGGTTACAACTCAATAAATTTATCTTACAAATCAATCAACATCAGTTAAAAAAATGAATTGTACTACATTTGTTATTATGACTTTGCATAGATACAGGCTGATAAGTTTATAGTGACCAGCATGTTACAAATTAGAGAAAATGGTGAATTAGATACAGTTCGTGCTCTGGTCAGCACTAATCAATCTTGACAAGATAATTCTGAAGATGCCAAATATATCACTAAAGGAGATTATTTTAAAATATGATTTTGTTTTTGGTCAATTTATTTAAGGTCAAACTCAGCCTATAATTATGTATGATCAAACAACAGCATACCTCACTACATTCAACAGTTACAATAAATATAGCATGAGATCTGGAGCTGTGAAGGTTCATGTTGGTAGCACTGTTGGGACAAAACACAATTTTGTTAGGATAACACATTTCTCTAAATGAGAAAAACTTAATTATAAAGTACCATCAGCATGAAACAATGATTGCAACTCTACATTTACCCAACAGATCTGTTGTTGTTGCCCACATTCATCACATGTTCTATTTCTTTCACACTCTTTGTTACAAATGAGGACAAATCCTGGAGAGAAGTGGAAGAAAAATAAAATAAAATATTGACATGAGTGATCATGTGCATGGGTTAGAATAAAATTAAGTCGATTAGGGATTAAAAATAAATGAAGGCAGACTAGAAAGAATTCTTACAGGAATCACCTAAATATAAATACATATTTATGTAAAGAAAGTAATTAAGAGTAAAGTTCCCCTTACAGACCTTGCAATCTATGGGACAGATGTTGTAAAGGTTATCTGTTTCTGTAGACCATGGTTAATGAGGGTGTAAATTGGCCAGCACAATGACCAACTGCCTTTACTTTTCCCCAACTTATGTCAGGTACCCATAAGAACTGGATGGACTCAGAGATGCCCTAAAGATCCCAAAATTAAAATCCCGTTTTCACTAGGATTCGAACCCAAATCCCCCCAGTTCAGAAGCCAAGCACTTTAACACTGCCACTGTGCCCATATATATATATATATATATATATATACAAAGATATGTACCACACACAGGATTGTATAAAAAGTATGGCATATGCCTTACAGAATGCTAAAAAAAAACCCCTTACATTATAAGAATTTATAATAATTATAATTATCAAATATTCTTATCAATGTTTTTAAAGTTTTATCTGATATATAAGTTCACTCTGCAGGTGATGTTGAATTCACTAGTTTTTTTACCAAGATATTGAAAGGATGATAACAGGGTGAAGAAGGCTAGGTAGCGTTACAAAACAACAAAAAAAAAATAATAATAAAATATAAAAAAACAACAACACCCTTATTCCCAACAAAAGTCAGATTCCCTTTCACTGACTCTTGTCCAGGACACTAATATACACTAAGACCTAAATCCAAATTAAGGTAACAAAATCTGTTCTGACCTTGACATAAACCCCTGTATCTGTTCTCTCTTTCAACTCTAATCGTTTAGTTTGGTCCTTAGACAACAAGTCTCTAATTTCTTCCTGCAAGTTTACAGACATAAAAAAAATGTGACACTTAAATTCTAGACATTCAGTAACAGGAACAAATAATGTGGAATTAATAAAACTAAATAAGCGACACACAAAAAGGTTCTCAATAAATGTGAAGTGAAGAAAATGGGAACTAGAATACAACTAATAATTATAACTAAATAAAGGTAAAAATGTTTTAACATTCCATGTCCTAAAATTTGAGAACCACATTTAAAAATCTTTTTTCTTTGGTTGAAAAAAAAAGAACAGTGACATAAGTTTATACGTAATTAATCAATCAAAAACTAAATAAGACATTCATAAACTATGCTGAATCAGACTACCCAAAAAGCAATAATGTCAACAATTTATGAACATATAATAATAAGATAAGAATCAAAGAGATTTGAGATCTGGATGAGTGGCAGCCAAGCATCATTGAAAGAGAAATAGCTTACTAGATCTGATTGCACTCACTACTATTGGAATGGCACTAAAATCTGTACATCAATATTGATTGAAGATTTTCAGAAACTTAGTACTGATATACTTCTGACTGTTCCCATTTTAAAAGGTGTCTACATTTTCTCACCTCTCCTATTATTAGAACCACTCTAGAATTAAATCTAGAATCTTGACTGACCTGATAGATTTCTAAGTATGAGGCTCTGACAAGGTACTGCTGGTTCTGAGACTGAGAAATATGCTGAAATATTTGCTCAAAAGAATTAGGGATCACACCCCACTCCTCTCTACTGGTTTTCAGACCTGCAAAAAAGCAACATAAGTCAAACACAATGCACTTTGATGATTTTTATTTCATCAGACATATGTGTACTTTAAATAATAGAGCAAAAGTAGAAAGAAAAACTTTTTTTCTCCATAAAATTGTTCCTTTTTTTTTTTTTTTTAAACTAACCTTGGTTAACATATTCAATAATAGCTCTGTAAGTACATAAAGTTATAAACATATATCTCTTATGACAGTGGCATAGATACTACTTTATACTTTGCAAGACTCCATTTTTAAACAGTAAAACCAATGTTTCCAGGACTCTTCTACAATTTACAAATTAATTAAAGCCACTTGGTTGAAAGAAAACAAGTTACCTTGCATAGTGTGTGTTTTCCCTGTGCCAGTTTGTCCATAAGCAAATATTGTTCCATTAAAACCTTGCAACACAGAGTCAACCAAGGCATAAAAGGTCTCATCATACAAGTCACGCTGCTTGGAGCTTTAGGGGGAAAAAAATACAACAAACAATTTCATTAATGACAGCTTGTGAATTTCATTGTATTATGCTGCAGATTAAACAATTTTTAAAACTCTATTTTATAAAATGTCCTTATTCCAAGGGTGTATTTTGTGTGTTTTTTTATTGAATGGAACCAGATGTATACATCTGTGTCTCTGTGTGGCCTTTAATTAAATATTATAGTAAATATTATAGTAAGTACAACAGAGGCCATAAGAATACAATTCATGCCTGGAATTAATTTTCAAATTGACAGCTTTATATTTTTAAAATTCAGTACTGGTGGTATGACCCCACCCCCAACACAGTGGATCATAATACATTTAAGAGTTATAAGCAGTGTTTTTTTTTGTAAAGAAATAGGTGCCGGTACTCAGTGATGGATTGCCTTAACTACTAATAAATTAATAATAAACGTTCATATACAAGAAAAGTAATAATTTTTTCCCCACATCGCAAAAGTACTGGTGCGTACCGTCACAAAAAAGTGTATTGTCGGCTTTGATGGGCCATTTAGCAATCTTTATACTTTAGTAAAATTTTTACAAAAGAATGTGTTTGAATATTGTAAAGAAGAAAAATCTACAGTGTAAACAAAAATAGATTCTAAAGCACTAAATTTTCTTAGATAATAGTAGTTTAAAATTTTCAAAAGAAAATATGACAGTTGTAACTGTATAAAACTATTAAGAACCATTGGAATATTGGCACTGGAATTGATAAACTCTACTTCTCTAGCCCTATCTTTGGATCTTAAAAAAGATTCTAACTTTTTAAAAACTTTATTTGTGTGGGCTCAATTAAATGTTATTGCTATAACTTGTTATTCCTAGACAATTTGTTCAACAATGAAATGCTCTACTTACTTCCAGTCATACACTGAGTCAAATGTAAACTTTTTGGGTGGTTCTGTATTACCTGCCTTTGGATTTTTCACCTCAATCACACCTTTTTTGACATCCATTTCTACAACCCTGTTGCATTGAAATAGAATAATGTAAAATAATATTTTAAACATTAACCAATAATAAGGTTTCAATTAATTGTTTAGCTATCCAAAAAGTATCAAAAGTCAAAACAATTAAAACTTCAAAAGATGAGTTTAATTTAACAGTGACTTTCAGTAAGTATGACCAAATATACAATTAATATAGCTGCCTGGTGGAGTGGTATGCACTCTCCTTGTTGGTCATAGGTTCTAATCTTGCTCGCTGACATCTTCTGGGTGGTTTGGGAACATCCAAATCATGTTAAACAATAATCAAACAATATATATGTGATTGATCTTTTATATCATTCTTCAGTACAGCATTGTTTACATAGAATTGGAACATCAACAGTACATACAATGTTTGTTAAAAACAATACATACAATGTTCAACTGAAGTAATTATCAAAGTGAACATAGATTTCTTAAGTAAATGCAATAGAACCTGAATACATCTTTTGTAATGCCAGGATGGATGAAAACTTTCAATTGTATTCTAGTTAACAAGCAGTCTAATTTAAGAGTTACTTTTTTAGCCAAAATGTTTATTTATATTTGAAATGTTGGGTAATGTATTTAGCTGTATATAGTAATTAGATCTAGATGTAGACATAAAAAGGAGAGATTTTGTTAAAAATGTGTTTGAAAAGATAATTCTGAATTTCCAGAATTTCTGTTCAAAAGAAAAAACATCTTTTCAATAATTGGATAGCAAGGGCTAACATGGTATACATTTTAATATAGAAATAAAAATAAATACATCCTACCGTGAATGCCCTTCTGCTATTTCTTTCTCGTTCAGTGGTCGACATCTTACAACCACTTTTACTGATTCTGATTTGCTAGACTTGGACTATGAAGTACAAATATTAAAAATTATTTGTGTTGTCAAATTAAAACTTTTAAAGGTAAAATAACCAAGAACAATTATTTTAAGGAAAAACAACACAAACTTAGACTATAGGCATAATTTTTTTATAAATATAATAAAAAAAGTTTTTTGTACCATTTTAAAAGAAGTGGAACTTGTTTCTGAAAAATATCAGCATTATATTTAACAAAACAAATCCATAAGTATGTCCAAGATCATGAGATTTTACAAATCTGAGAATACAGAACAAATATTTTATTTAAAAAACAAAAAGGATAATTTTCTATATATTAAAATGCAAATAAAATTAATAAATTATATTACATGCTCATCCTAAAAGTCTATCTATAGACTTAGTACTAGATACTTGTATAAATTGATCTAAAAGCATTGGATAACCAACTCGATAAAAAAAGTAACATTTTCATCTAAGCTTTTCCCTGTCCCAAGAAGTAAATAGATTGACTGATTCGAACAAACTGGTCAGTGTAAGGCTAGTCGAGACTACGTGTAGTCGGTCATGACAAGACAACCAAGCGATAGCGTTTGTTGAGTGGTCTGGCGGGAAAATACACACTGATGTGGTTAGTCAAGCATGTAAATCTACTTTTAATACAAATTTTTTTCTTTGCATACAAGATCCTAGATCTAACTGCATAGACGAAGATATATTTCTTTTAAGAGAATGTAAACTTTGCTGTATGGTCTCCCATTATACAGAAGTCAATAGATTAAATTAAACGTATTTGTTACGTCACATAGAAACCGGGTGAAAGTCTGACTGTTTTGGATGCGCAGGAAAATTACGCTAGAAAAATATCAATTACTAAGTTATTATTGAAAAAAAAAAATAATAATAATATATTCATCATCTGTAAATCAAAACATACAATATATCAAAAATTGTCAAAACCATCGGAGTTTCCCTTTAACTTACTTTAAGTATCTCGTCTAGCTAGATCTAGATGTCTCTCACTCGCTAGACAGTCAAATCAATCTTTTAGTTTTTAGTCTAGTACTTCTACTAGACTAGATCTAATCAATCTAATCTAGATGATCTCATCTACTAGTCAAACTCAACTTAGACTAAGTTGTCACTCAAGTGACTAGTCTAGACTCTACTCTAGTAGATCAAGATCTAATTCTTAATTTCTAAATTCTAATAAAATAATAGAATAAAGAATCTAGATCTTAGGCCTTAGACTAGTCTATTACTAAGACGACTAAGTAATAATTTAAATAAGTCCAGAGTCTAGTGACTCTAGTCAAGTCTACTGTCCAGTGACACTCTGAACTCTGTGAGTTGAGTGTGTCACACTGACTGACTGACACTCGGACAGTAGTTCAGAAGTCACTGAGTAGACTCAGTAGTCTGAGTAGTAGTGAGTAGATATTTTTTTATAATCTAAAATCTAATATACTAGAATTTACTAGATCTAAATGATTAAATTTAAATCTATCTTTATAAAACTTTATTCTCTTAGTCTTTACTTAGACTTAGTCTAGTCTCTAGACTACTCTAGACTAGACTCACTCACTCAGTCACTCAGTCTAGAGTGAGAGTCTAGATTCTAGATTACTCTACTTCTAGAATCTAGACTCTAACTCTAGATCTAGATTGTAGATAGACCTCCTTATCAAGAGGTCCATGGATCAATGTAGATCTATAGTTTCGATGTAAATATAGACATAGAAATTTCTGAAACCCTTGATCTAGTCTAGATAGATCTATCATTATCATTTAAGTTACCGTAATACAGTGAACAGATAAACAAAACAAGTTTTTCTTTTACTCAATGGAACTCAAGAATTTGATGTCATTTCCTGTTATATATATTTTAGTTGCTCCGTCCAATAAAGATTTAGCATATAACACAAACATATATATATTGCTATGTCTAATAAGCTCACTTATCTAAATATTTTTTATACTGCATTTAGAATTAGTCTTGCACCTTTCATTCAACAAAACATCTTTTGTATCAACAATTTACCGAGCACAATAAATACACAGCATACACACTTAGACAGTCGTAATTAGACATCATCATCATCAAACTCCTTTTGGGTAAGGGCTTGAGAGGCTCAAATCCTCCCTTGCAAAAGCCCTGGACAGATACCCTGCTGTTTTGCGTAGTACTGCAAAGGCCTACCACCATACAGGTCGAGAATTTTTGGTTTCCCAGACATGTTGAGACGAAGATCAGCAAGTCTGGAGCAGACAAATAGAATATGAGACGCAGTTTCATCTTCTTTCCCGCAGCGGGGGGGGGGGGGGGGGGGCACCGTGAGTCAAAATTTGATCATAGCCGTGAGAAATATATGCCCACTTATGTGTGTGTGTGTGTGAATGCAGTGGCCACTTCCATAATGTTAATAAATGCTTCTTGGATGTCAAAGATCTCATTTTAAAACGAAATTTAATTCAGTGATAATTGTACATTGCTTTTTTTAACAGACTTGTTTCATAAATTCTATTAGGTTAACTTACATGTGGGCATAGGCGTAGCCAGGATTTTTTCGGTGGGGGATTTTTGCAACCCAGCCTCACCCCCAGCTACGTCCATGCATGTGGCCACCTAATTCCTAATGTCCATTAGACATCGTTGAAAAAAAAACACCACATTGGATGTTCATAAATCAGAAAAAAATTAATTCAGCAATATTAGCTAACCAAGGGGTCTACCGAATCCTGGAAAACATGTCAAGGGGTCTACGAGCCAAAAAAGTCTGGGAACCACTGATCTATGGCCTTGTTTTGGGGCGATATAAGTATTTTGAACTTATTTTTCAAGAACTTCTTTAAATACTTGATAATCCTATATTTATCACATTTTACCATCACAAAGAATATATAAGAAACCTATCACAAAAACAAATGGACACAAGAACTCTTTTATTCCTTTCGCAATTAAATCGTTGAACACTATTTAACTAACTGTTGTAAAGTGTGCATGTAATGTTAAAGAAAAACTGGTGTATGAGCATATATCGTGTGTGCTATTGTACACATGTTTGATTTAGTTATGTATTTTTTTGTTTGCAATGCATAATTGTAAAATAAATTTCCTCAGGGATAATAAAGATTATTATTATTATTATTTAAGAAATTTTCAGCGAACACTGCCAAAATTGGGCATCACTTATCTGTTTCTTTGCTTTGTTAATTTTATAGGGTGCAGACTTTTAGTGGCGATTGCTTTACATTTGTTTCTTGTACATGTGTATTTTGGGTCATACATTTCTAAGCCATATCAAAGTGCAGTCCAATGATTAAAAACTGTTCTTATGTAAAACTGTGTACTATGCCAAAATAACATAAGCGGCTGCGAAAAAAAAAAAAAAAAAAAAAGATCCACGCTTCAAGCAAAATGACTAATACTTGTCAAGTTCCACATTTAAAAAAAAAACAACACATTTTTTTTTTATATTCTGATTATTAGTAAATCATTTTATACATTTTCAATTTGATGAGCCAAGAATTGTCACTATTAATGCATTTTATCATTCAAAAAGCACATCAAAAATAATACAATGAAACAATATAGATGATATTAACACTGACAGAATAGTTGCCATGCAAACAACCTAAACACAATAATTAACCTGCTGCATTATTTTAAATTGGTACATAATGAAATAATTTTTATTTAGTCAAATCAGTTCTAGTGTGCCTAGATACGGATGTTGAATTATAATGATTTGAAAGCACAATATATGTGTAGCCTATATATATATATATATATATATATATATATATATATATATATAGCCTATATATATATATATATATATAGCCTATATATATATATATATATTTATACTATTGTTATTTTTATTTAAATTTTTTGAAATCCTTTTCTTTTTGATTCTAATGGAAGTAGGGTTGTACTTCAATACAGTCTTTTGATTATCATTGTAGGCCCTTAATCATGCCATACCACAGCAGTCCTATTTAATATAGTCTATAATAACAACTAAAAAAAACACCTTAAGTGCATCCTTCAATATACAATTTGCATAGTTTGAAATTCATAAAAGCTGATATAGACGACTTCATAAAATCTATCCAGTTTAAAAAGATGCAAACATTTATAAACGTGAAATCATAATAACTAAAGATTTAGCTTTAGTTGCAACTTAATCCAGAAATAGCGCTGCCGATACTCTGAGCCAACCCGTGGATGATTGTCAGGCTTTGGCGAACTTCATTTCTCACTCCTTCAGAGTTATCCAAAATCTGCAAGACATCGTTCTGCAGTTCATCCATGCGGTTCAGGATGTCTGTGATGATGCCGCCCACCAGTTTGATTTTGGGCAGAAGATTGACGTAGCGGGTGCGGTGCTTCTCTGCAATGACGATGGCCAGCTTCACAACAGCGTCGGCAGCATCTGTCGTATTTAAAAGATAAACAAATACATGATTGTAATATAATAGTTATAGAATTACCTATAAAGAATATAATGCTATCGCATAATAATGTGCTTTTTTTTATTTATATCAAAAATGGTATTTAGTCGTAGTCTAGTAGGCCTACTGTCTTACTTCTTAAAAGTGTGTCACACAGTCTTCTGTGGTATATGATTGTTAGTGATTGATAGTAGTAAAAGAGATCATTCGCGACGTATGTCCACGCAATTATACAAGTGCGGTCATTTGGTTATTGCCAAGATCAACTGTCAGCTACAGCTTCAGTCAGTCAGTGATTAGAACTTTTCATCTCGGATACATGGGGTTTTGATCGATCTGTCATTTACGTCATTTGTCATAGTGAACAGTCTCTGTCACATTTCAAAACCAAGGTAAAATGATAAATCAATAAACAGATTCGAACAAAACTACACCTCCAACCAGGAAGTAGTTGCTTTTTCCAACACTGGAGACAGCCGCATCCACTGCTGTCTTGTTGATCTCAACGGGTCTTATCAACACACTTATAACACTGTCTACATCATTGTTACTGGCACCGCCAGCGGCTTGGGTCTGTTTGTTGCTCGCAGGTGGACTGAAGCTGCTTACTGGGGTCTTCTGTGGGCTCGCGTCTCCCGCCTTTTCCGAGCTAACTGTGGAGATGGTCTTTTTGTTTGAACACCGACTTATCACCTGGGTGAGAGATTCGCTGGCAGTGACTAAGTGAGCTGCGAGCTCGTTCAGCGCGTTGATCGAGTCCCTCTTTTGTGAGGGGAATTTGTCTTTGATAGACTGGATGATCTGAAAGAAGGTCTGTATTCCTGGTTAAAAAAAAAGAGGATATCGAATGACATATTAGCTAGCAACTCAACGAAAAGAGCATTTGAGATGATTACGATTGTTATTTATAGAGTGGATGGGATAACAAAACAAAACTATAAATAAGAGTTTGTAGGTATCGGGCTAATAGTTCTAGTTTTTATAATGTACCGGACAGTGCCGGTATTAAACTTCACCATTTCTTTTTGGATATTTGCATAAAATGGAGGTAAATCCATAAATAGAAATGTTAAGTGTATCCGGCTTACAGAATATGGACGTATTGATAAACTAGCAATTTTTAAAACCAAAATAAGATTTAAGGATTTGTGAGAACGATTTAAAGTGTAAACAAACAGCAGGTTACTGTAAATACACTTTCGTATGAAAATCTTCATTGGCCAAAGATTACAAGTCGTATCCCGACCAGTGCAATGAACGAACGCATTTTAAACTTCCGATAGACAATAATTTCATCTCTGATATTTTCTGCAGGTCACAGCTAAGTTTATTTAGTCAAATCAAAGCATGTGTGAAATCAGAAAAAAAGTTCCAAATACTTTATGAAATATTATGACATTTAAAAAAATCTAGCTATCTATGACTAAATTGAAAATATTTTAGAAATTGTATGATAGGTGTCAGTGACAATTAATAAGGCCATTCGTAAGAAACAACTTTATTCACATATAATTACCGGCTGGAATGATTTTGATTTGCTCTATAATGGCATCTACTTTACTGTCCGCTATAAAGTTGAGAGTATCTTTATTCTGGTCAAATTGTTTTGTTATTTCCATAAACAGCTTCACAGCCTCTGTTGAAATAGTAACAAGAGATACATTTATCAATGACTGTTATTTGCTTGCCTGCCTGCCTACCTACCTACCTACCTGCCTGTCTGTCTGTCCGTCCGTCCCTCCGTCCGTCTGTCTGTCCGTCCGACCGTCCGTCCATTTGTTTGTCTGTCTGACATTCTATCTATCTATCTATCTATCTATCTATCTATCTATCTATCTATCTATCTATCTATCTATCTATCTATCTATCTATCTATCTATCTATCTATCTATCTATCTATCTGTCTGTCTGTCTGTCTGTCTGTCTGTCTGTCTGTCTGTCTGTCTGTCTGTCTGTCTGTCTGTCTGTCTGTCTGTCTGTCTGTCTGTCTGTCTATCTATCTATCTATCTATCTATCTATCTATCTATCTATCTATCTATCTATCTATCTATCTATCTATCTCGACCGTTCACTTCTACTCACCATTTTGTGTTAAGACAACACCAGATTGAGTCGCTGGTCCACTGATGGAGGGACTTACAAGTAGTACACAAACAGTCAACAACAATAACTTCATCTTAGTTTAAACTTTCTCTGGCAGAAGTAATTGGGGAAAAAATAAGCTTGTTATAGTATACATTGAAACAAAAAAAAAACTAGAGAAAAAGAGTTGTTTTTTTTTTTTTTTTTTGGGGGGGGGGGGGGGAAGACCTTGGAGACATTGGCAAAAAGACCGAAAAAGACTTTTTTTTCACCATTTTCAACCAAACATTTCTCTCTTGTCTTGTTGTAAGAAAGAACTATACTGTTTAGTAAAAGTTGATTTCAGGAATGAAGATCATAGAACATTTTTATAAAATGGAGGCAAATGCGTAAATTGCAAGCCTTTTGGCGTATCCGGATAGGGAACGTTACATTTTGAAAACTATTTAATATTAACTATTTACTTAGCACTGTAAAAGTAAAAAAAAAGAAAAACCAGTAAATAAAGATTTGGAGGATAGCCTTTCATATAAAAATTCCCAAGAAACATTCTTTTCTTTCCTTTTTCAAACTTTCTTTAAGATGTCAGGGTGTGACAGCAGGCAATCCTCAATGCTATGCAAAAGTTCAGTTTCTAGTTGGCAGCACTTCAATGCTCTACAGACCATGTCAACTCTGCTAGCACGACTGAAAATGTCGATTTTATGTAGCGTGAGTCCACACTGATGAGTTTGTAGCCAAATTTTTAATAAAGGCATATCAGCATTAGAGTACATAGGGCCGGGCTTACTACAGTGCATAGCTCAACTATTATTATTATTTTTTTTTAAATTAACCATCAAAATTTTGTAAACTATAAAGTAAAAAGTTGACCAGTAACACAGGGATGTGTTTGTGTGTGCCTGTGTGTGTGCGTGTGCGCGCGCGCGCGTAAGGAGTAATTAGAATCGGATTCAAAACCTATTACTTCGGAATCCATGTCTTTGATCACTCATCATCTTCAGTCTTACAACATTTAGCTATTCTAACTTCTCTTGTTTAGAATGCTTTCCCTTCATTTTAGTTCTTCAAAAAAATAAATAAATAAACTATAAATTATCTACTTTTATCGGGAAATATGAATGCACTATAAGAATATTTTTTTAATAAAGTTAGAATAAAAGTGTTAGACAAATTTCAAACATGAAAAATGACTTCACCTAACCCTTGTTTAAAAAAAACAACACACCAAAAAAACAAACAAACAACAAGCTATTTTTAACATAATGTTACGTGCTTGTGATATTTAATTAATTTATGTATTAATAAATACTAGGCTGTTCAATTAGTTTTTATTTTTTACCCGACATGTTTATTTCAGATTTATTAAATACTTTTTAAAATCATTCATCCAATTAAAAACAAAACTTTAAAATTGCCCTCCGTCTTCAAACATGGCTTCCTTGCAAGTTACAAGAAGTCCTCAAACCAGGGGTCAGTACTACAGTTTACTACAAGCCATCAGCCAGACTCCTACTCAAGATTACAAGTCCTTAAGTCGGGCTTCCTAGACTTAACATAATGTAAAAAACATCCAATTCAAGATTCTTAAAGTTTGAGTAAATCCATTCAATTATAAAATGTAAAAAAAAAAAAAAACAACACATGATAGAACATTGTACTTACCTGGCACAAATCGGTGCACGTGAATAATTTGAAAGCTGCGCTACTTAGACTCAGGAGATATGGTTTAAATATTGGACAAAGTCCTGGCTATGTCTTCCAATTATATAACGCATCTTCTGTTTGTTAATTAAACAATGCTAACAAGTTAATTATCAAGGGCATTGTCTCTCAGCAGACCAGACATACTTCATGACAGATTGATAGCCTGAATGTACTAGAACGTGGGAAGTCTGGTTCTATCGCTTAGGTAAGGGGAGGGATAGAAACAGGTGACCATATCTGGTGACTCTCGAGGTTGGTGGATAAGTCGTTACGAGGCTGAAAGGTGTTGTATTCAATAAACATTTTTTTAAAAGCTCTTTTTATATATACAACCAGAAGACCCACTTCCTTCTCGACTCATTTCCTGGTTAAAAAAAAAAAAAAATAGGTATGTTTGGCTTTCAGAGCGACGAAAAAATATAAAACTTGGCTACTTTGAGAAAGTTGTCTTTCCCTCACCAATCTTGCAAGCATTGTTATTTCTTTGACCACGCTATTGATATATGATCTGGTGGACATACCGCATTTTAAAAACTACTTTTATACATTAGACTACATTGTCTACATCAGTAGCCGTATAGAGCATATGTTGGGTCTCTGCTAATGTTAATTAAATTATTTTTAGACGTTGTATGCGGCAGCGGACAGGTTTCAAACTCGGGATCATCGTGATGTTAGTCAACACCCCCCATACAACTCCCCCTTTGTAGACACTGCGCCCACCCTTATGAAACCGTAAACCATATCCTTTTTGAATGTCCCCTCCTAATCCACCTTAGGCACTACTACTACAGCCCAACATAACCAACACCCTATATGGCAGTGCTGAACAACTGAAGAAAACAGCACACTGTTTTTCCTTGGGACAGTCTGCAAAAGAGCTGACAGCTCAGCAGCAATAAAGCTGGCTAGAAGAAGAAGAAGAAAACACAATCCAAGGTAATTTCAAAAGCCTCATAATTTGACAACCACAAAATATCACCAAGTCTCCAGTGAAAGGTACAAGCATACAGCGGGGTAACTCTGCTTGCTTTCTCTCTTCAGCCCTTGGACAGTCATGACATTTGTTTTCAAGAAATGGAACCCCTTTGAGATAAATAGATTCAAGATCTTCTTTGGAAAGAGGCTCATAGTTAGAATTTTACATTTGCTGACTAGTGAAATATTTGTGTTAAATCAACCCAAAGTCTTTGGTTTCAGGCTCATCTTAAGAAAACCTTTCATTTGTTTTGTTTACATTCAGACTCAGTATAAACTATAAGATGTCGATTTTAAAAAATCATCAAAAGTCTAATTTTCATCTGGTTTAAAATTGTATAACTCACTTGGAAGAGCTTAATTTTGAATTGCGTTAAGAATCTGTGTTTAGAATAGTGAAGATAAATGGCGGAGAAGAGAGAGTCCCATTAGTGTGAGGTGAAGAAAGATGTGCTGGTACGGACACGAAACTGGATTTAATGATATAGTGAAGTAAGCACACAGACAGGATCCACTGTGGGAAAGTTAGTTATTTTAAGTAGTAGTTTCGTCTTTTTTTTTAAAATGTTTACTCCAATGTCTTCTTACATACAGGAGTTAGAGATCATTGGTTGGTCGTTTCAGCAGCCCTTTGAATTACATCAAATACATCTATCTATAATGGTTGTAAATATTTATTGATCTACTTTTTGTAATAAAACTTTGTCTTTTAAGATTGAAGACAAATTTACATGGCTGTGACCTACATATTTTTGACACAAAACTTTTCTCGGAATTTAAAGTACTCCTTCCGTTGTCTGCGCCTGATCATATCCATTTAGATCTACGCTGTGCCTTTCCGAATCATGTTGTTACCAAGTAAATATTAGTAGAAGTAAGATGGCGTCTGAACTGGTCAGTTGAACCTGGTCAGTTAAATTGAGCCTTGTCAGTTGAAACTTCTAATTGAAGCTGTTCTAAACAGATAAACGTAGATAGGCATTTCTTATATAATAAAAGTGATTCATCACTAGCTCTATACTTATCGCTGATGTGAGCTTAAATTGAAACTCATCTTTATCGGTCAATATGTCTTTTATATAAGATAATATAACTATTATAATATATGACAAACAGTGCTTTTTTTTTGTAAAAAGAATAGGTGCCGGTACTCAGTGATAAATTGCCTAACTTACAAAATATTGCCAAAGAAAGCAATACCAAAATACCTGTAGATATTCAGTTACTCAGTTACCCAACAATTCTGGAATGAACAGTAAGTTTAGTTTTGTTGTTGTCAGAGTTACCTGCAATATACTTCAAAATTAAAACTAAACTTTTTTTTTCTTCTTAAGACCTACTTTTATTTTTAGATTCAGTAGATCAGTTAGACATTTCTCTTTAGATTCAGTAGGCCTACATCAGTTAGACATTTCTCTTTACATTCAGTAGGCCTACATCAGTTAGACATTTCTCTTTACATTCAGTAGACCTACATCAGTTAGACATTTCTCTTTACATTCAGTAGACCTACATCAGTTAGACATTTCTCTTTACATTCAGTAGGCCTACATCAGTTAGACATTTCTCTTTACATTCAGTAGACCTACATCAGTTAGACATTTCTCTTTACATTCAGTAGGCCTACATCAGTTAGACATTTCTCTTTACATTCAGTAGGCCTACATCAGTTAGACATTTCTCTTTACATTCAGTAGGCCTACATCAGTTAGACATTTCTCTTTAGATTCAGTAGGCCTACATCAGTTAGACATTTCTTTTTAGATTCAGTAGGCCTACATCAGTTAGACATTTCTCTCTATATTCAGTAGGCCTACATCAGTTAGACATTGCTCTTTAGATTCAGTAGGCCTACATCAGTTAGACATTTCTCTTTAGATTCAGTAGGCCTACATCAGTTAGACATTTCTTTTTACATTCAGTAGGCCTACATCAGTTAGACATTTCTCTTTACATTCAGTAGGCCTACATCAGTTAGACATTTCTCTTTACATTCAGTAGACCTACATCAGTTAGACATTTCTCTTTACATTCAGTAGGCCTACATCAGTTAGACATTTCTCTTTACATTCAGTAGGCCTACATCAGTTAGACATTTCTCTTTACATTCAGTAGACCTACATCAGTTAGACATTTCTCTTTACATTCAGTAGGCCTACATCAGTTAGACATTTCTCTTTACATTCAGTAGGCCTACATCAGTTAGACATTTCTCTTTACATTCAGTAGGCCTACATCAGTTAGACATTTCTCTTTACATTCAGTAGGCCTACATCAGTTAGACATTTCTCTTTACATTCAGTAGGCCTACATCAGTTAGACATTTCTCTTTACATTCAGTAGACCTACATCAGTTAGACATTTCTCTTTACATTACGTTCAATAACATTGAAAACAAACTAACAAACTAAATTAGTTTTTTTCCCGCACGTGATGTAAATGAGCGAATCTAAATAAACTTGCATTACTCTACCCTACACATTTGTTTGAAAAGAAGTTATAAAACAAAACGTATCATTTTCATGTTCATTCATCAATAACTTGAGGTCCAAACTTTTTTTTTTTTTTTTTTTGTAAATTAAAATGCAAAAAAGTAAAATGCAAATTTACATAAAAATAATGAACAAATATAATAACCTTTTCTTATTAATCTATTTTTTATGACTGGATATGACACAAGCTTTAGTTCTCAAAATAGCATTAGTGTTCCAGATCTGTCAAAAGGGCCGTCGAAAGCAGTTCATCATGTCTATATTATAATCCGATGAGTCCAGGCTAGGTCAAAGGTCATTGTTTTGATTGTTATTAACTATGCGCACACCGAAGTCAGCAGTTTTTTTTTTTTTTTTTGTTATTTATTGTCTAATTGACTGTTGGCGTTACTAAGTCATTACCATGTCATTAACGTGTCTAGTTATTGTTTTTCATCCTCAATCAGCATTTGGCCAAGCAAAGACAACCCATGACGTTTCAGTTGTGTAACATGAACTATTTACCCCTTATCTCCCTTACATAATTGAATTGTGATTGACCAGTTATGTCCTAAATACGATGCTAGGCACGAAAACTTTATAATTTAAAGAAGCACTCTTTTTTTTTTTTTTTTTTTTTTTTTTTAAAGGATACCTCAGCTTTTTAGCTTTTGACTTCAGTTGTCGAGCTGTTTACATCCTAGGAATCCTTGGGCCTTTGCCTCTTTTCTTTGCCTCTTTTTTGGGCATTGCCTCTTTTTTTGGGCTATTGGCCTCTTTATTGGGCTTTTTTTTTTTTTTTTTTTTTTAATAACAAAAGATGCATATTTTTTTTAGTAAGCGTACAAATTAAGTATTTACATTTTAAAGCACAATGATTGCAAAACATAGAATTGAATATAGTATATAGTTAGGTTTAGGTTGTCATAATATTTTAAAGATTTAAATTGTTTTGTGTATGGCGTTATTTTTTTCCAATAGCATATAATGAATATTTTTGAAATTTAATGTTCTTAAAATATATGTGGTGAGAATGTCAACAATAGATAGTTAAATAGAAACAATCAAAGAGTGAAAGTATAAGAAACTTAAATTGATATTAAAACATTTTAAACATCGTAGTCACATTTTTTTCCACTTTGTCTACATTGCTTATGGTTATTTCCTTTGTGCTTTGCTACATTACCCCAGTTCTTTATATTAACTTCTATCAAACGTGCATACACATCTATGTGTGTACACACTTATGCGAACATAAGCATTTAAACATTTATATTGTTTCTTTTGTTGTCTCCCTTTTAATGACAATTTTTGATTTCCTCCCTTGAGATTTGGAAAACTACTTCCTCATCATCAAGGTGGAAATCCTGTCTGCTAGAGTCAGTATATCGGGAGTTTCTGTTCAGAAACAATTTCTCTGTGGCATTTTTTTTTTTGGTCACAGGGACCAATTAGAGTCGTATCGAAAGTTATTTTATATGTATCTATATATATATATATGTATATGTATATATATATATATATACTTTTTTTTTTCTTGAATATTTTCCCCCTTTTTTTTCCCCCTTTTTTAATTTTTCCTCTTCCCCTCTTTAATATATAATTTCTCTGTAGACTGCACAAGCATGCGCAATATTGACAATGGTGGTGGAGAATTTTTTTTTTTTTAACAATAGTAAAAACTTTGACATATGTAAAAAAAAAACAAAAAACTTTAACATATGTAAAAAAATAAATAAATAAAAAATGAAACTAAATACTAATTTAGTAACAATTTGATGTAGAAGCTTGTTGAGATATGAGGTTATGTTGATGCTCAATATTAGAAAAACAGAAGAAGAATAACATCTGTACAGACTGTAAACGTCTGCAAGGTAAACGTCTGCAAGGTAGTAAGAAATAATATATTTGTATGTAGACTGCACAGGTATGCACAATACGGATAGTGGTGGTATTTTTTCAATACTTGTAAAGAAGTCACTATGGACATAATTGTTAAAAAGTACAAATTTATACAAAGAATTGTTTGCTTAGATATCATGTGGTCATGCCTGATTCTCAATACAGGAACAACAGAAGAAAAACAGTGTTTACATAAAACGTAAAGGTCTGCCCTTGTTCTTGATTTCTTTCCCTTTTCTTGGGTTTTCACGTGTTCGCTCCTGGTTCCTTATTGTGTTTCCGTTCCTTGACTTGACGGCCTAATGTTCCATTTCGATATGATTCTCTGTTTTAGTCGGATGAGATCTCTCGTTTTCTCCTGCCTAACTCTCTCGTCTTTGTAGATCAAAACTTTGGTTTAAGTGTCTACACTACTCTACAGTCACAAGGTCAAGGCGTGGCCTTCGTGATTGTATACTGTCTTGAATTGTCTTAACCTTTGTCAATTTCAAGGGGCGATCACTGTTTTGTTTTTTTGGAGTACTAGCTTTTCTAATTATATGGTTACAGGGTCTTTAAATATATAAGCACTCTTTTCATCATTTTTTTTTAATTGCACAATCCGACAGAGTATATAGCCGGTGAAAGTCCTCACGTTAACCATGCCGGTCTGTTTGTTTTAAAAATGGTGTATAAGTACATGCATACAATGTGGAATACTCTTTCAGATGATCAAACTTCACTGCACTATCTATTTCAAGCATGACGAAGGCGATGGTGAAATAATCAGAAATTGGATTTTTAAATCCCTTTCGGCTTTTTAAATTTAAACGTGACGGATTACAGAAAAAAAATACAACAAAAGCGTGTTTTCCTAAAAATGTCAAATTCTAATAAGACCTTGTCAAATGTAGACCGTTTTTGCGAGAGGCGTATGCAACAATATGGATTTAAACTTTTTGAACTAAACATTTCAAAACGTCTCCGTTAGTGTGATTCTTCTGGATTTTCTTATCTGATATTGGTCGAATTTGTTCAGACTATTGCACTTAATTATAGTGACGATTTTTGTGTGAAGAAAATGGCCGCGACAGAGACGTCTTACTTTAACACGAAAAATTATCTTTAAAACAAATTACGCCCATTACAGATGTCCGTGTGCTATAGCCTATATACCTAGAATGTCCCAGGGCTGTCTATGTATTATTGGACTTTTTTTTTTTTTTTACTAGGATGAATAATGCGTTCTAAAAGAAAACTCATTAATATTTGCCATTTTTTTATATTCCTTTTTTCTTATTATGAGAAAAAGATGTAAAAGCTAGGGCAAAGAATTTCTGAAGCTGAAAAAAGAATACGCTCGGCACCGGGGCCCAGCCCCGAAATCAGACCCCTTGCCGAGTTGAGCGGAAACCCTCCGAATGCTTAATTCTATCTCCAGAAAGAACGTTTTACAACACTTAAAATTATGTAACTCTATTTTAAAAAAAACAACAAAAAAAAAAAAAAAAAAAAAAAACAAAGTAGTAGTTTTAGTGAAATTTCATTATGTAAATTTGGATTCTAAACATAGTGTCAAATTACTTTTAAATGAAAAATAAAACTTAAGTATTGTGTTATAATCGTGACTAACTTTCTTTTCTTTTTCAATACATGCTTACAAACTATCACCGACCTCACTGTGGGAGCCTACATCTCTCCTCTAGGTCCCCAGCTATTGGTGCCCGTATGTGCATTTTGCCATCTGGAAATGTTTGAGAATAACTGCCTTAATGTGTTTTATTTCAAGTCATTGTATAAGTGACTTGTATTTTGAATTATTTATTATATATCAATTCAATAAAACTACTCAGCGTTGAGTTGCTTCGTTTTGTCCTGGTGGTGTGTTGGTTTTGAAAAGCAGCCATAATGTCTCGCTTTTAAAATGTTTATTTGAGACACAAAAGGTCTACAGAAATTATCTACAAAAATGAATTTAAATCATAAGGCGCTTTTGGTACAAACTCAGTCGTAATTAATGTTTTTTTCTAGAAAAAAAAAGGGGGGGGGGTGCGGGCATTTTAAAATTTCACACGGAGGCGGCCACAACCTTTGTAACGGTCCGGAGCGCAGTAATACCCAGAAACAAAAAAAGTCGAATTAACAAGGTAGCGATGTCCAGTACTATACTGCGAAGAACATCCGAGCTACCTATTGCGCAAGGAAGTCTGTAATTGGCATGATCTTGGTCAACTCATCCTCGTGTTGTAAATAAAACACATTGTCGCAAAAAAAATTTTGTCACGCAAAAGTCAGCAGGAAGTACAACATTAAAGCGAGATTCGATTATTTTTACATGACAAAGTCGACAAAAATTGTGTTAGTGAAAACGGTATGCATTCTAAAAGGTCTTACATGAAAGATTAAATGACGTCCCTTACTTATAATATTTTTTTATTTTTGGAACATTGTATTAATATCATTTTACTTGGTTAATATCCCAACATGGATTAATTATTGCATTGGAGATACAAACTTTGAAAGTAAAATTGAGCTTCTTATCGTCCCTTTCCACCACATAGCGTCTCTGGGAATAGCGCCTCACAGGTTGAGTGATGCTAGTCAATGGTGCAAATTCAAAATAAAATTTATTCAATGTTAAAAAAAAATTAAAAGTAATAATGGAAGTGATTATAGCTTTTTAGTTTAATTTTTAGAGAACGCTGCTGATACTCTGGGCCAGACCTTGGATGACTGTCAGGTTATGGCGAACTTGGCTACTCACGGCTTCGGATTTATCCAAAATCTGCGAGACATCGATCTGCAGTTCATCCATGCGGTTCAGGATGTCTGCGATGATGCCGCCCACCAGTTTGATTTTGGGCAGAAGATTGACGTAGCGGGTGCGGTGCTTCTCTGCAATGGCGATGGCTAGCTTCAGAACAACGTCGGCAGCTTCTGTTGTATTTTAAAGATGAACAAATGTCATTGTAATATTATAGAGTAAACGCTATTTAAGCTTAATTTGGCTATTTCAAATCTTACTATTTCAAATCTTACTTTTAACTCACACTTTTGTAATAATTAAAAAAGAAAAAAACAACATAATTTGACAACTGTTCACTATCCTGTCGAGATGACACATGATGAACTCAAGATGTGTGACACCTAAAGATTATATAGTCAATGGTGACAACACATTTTATTACATTCGGAAAGATCACTTCATTCATTATTGGATTTATTAAAAATATCTCTCCTAATCGCCCAATGGAACTCATGGAATCTACCAATTCTATTGTATTGTTATAAACCTGGTGGTGGCACAGATGGGAGTGGTGTGTGTGTGTGTGTGTAGTCAGCCAACGCCAATCGCCCCAGGCCAGCGCTAGACGAGCGGTCGAGCGTGACGAGTTACGACGGTCAGCCGAGACGAGTTTCAACATGACGGTTCGGGAAGGATCGGCGTCGTGAACACAGCTCAGGAGTGTCACGAGGGATGTAGTCATCTGACCACCCAGAAACGTCGAGCGGCGTTCTGTCCGGTTCGAGAAGGCCAGCAGGGACCCTGTATAAAGAGCGAAGGTATCAGAGACAACCAGACACAACTTCTCGATCTTCGGTTCGTTACGACGGCTCAGTACAAGTCCGAGACGAGACAGAGAGACCAGTGCAAGAGTTGATACGGCGGTACGGCTATTAACGGAGAGATATATGTACAGTCTTGTGTTACGTGCTGCCAATTGTACAATATTGGCTGTTATTTATTGACATTAAACTATTACGTTATTTTGGAGCCCTGAGTTGTCAAGTTCTTTCAGTTGGTGGTGTATGGTGCAGTTTGCAGAGAGCCTGGATAGTGAGATTCGTAACAGTATTGTATCATTATTGAGTATAAGAGTATAAGTAATATTTCATTTGCATTTAACCTCCGCCCGCCCGCAAAAGCAAAGATAATTAATCATTTATCTATATCAATTAAAATTAAATTTCAACAAAATGATGACAAATAAATAATTTACTATAGATTCTAGTTAAAATTGTCTTCGAGCCCGAAGATGAATGAGGACTGCAGTATTGCCCGTGGCTAGGCAGCCCGAGTTTACTTTAGTATTGAACATAACGTGTACATTTAAATTTTTAAAACGTTTTTTTTTATTTCGTGTTCATATTGTAACAACTCTGTTTTCAGCCGACGCTTATGGTGCGTATGAAAAGAAAAAATGTTTGTAAAATGTTTGTTTGTTTGTAAAGTGTTTTACATGTTTCAGAGTTGAAGATAATTACTTCCTAGTCCAAACCTCCCGCAGGACGACGGGGGATGGGAGGGGACAGGGTTTGAACTCTGGACCATCGATAAATCTGAACGACAGTCCAGAGCGCAAACCGCACGACCAGGCAGAATGCTTAGATGAGTTGAGATCCTGCACACAGGGTTTGTTGATGGCAGAACGAGAGACAAATCAAGCTTCAAGTTCGCCTCGCAGTCACTGGCAGACAGAGGTATTTAAGGTGCAAATGGACGCTGACCCGACTTTGTAATGATTATGGTACTCATATCAGGTTGTTGTTGACCTCCTTCAGTCGTAAAGCGACTATGTCTCATCTCGAACACTTTTTCACGTGGCTGTGGAGGCCTATTTTGGAAAGACACTCCCGTCCACAAATATCGCAGGTTTAGGTGGCTTTCGCTTTGGTGGTAGAGGCCGGTGATAACAATACCAGCGCATTCCTTGTAACTTCAATGCTATCGGTAAGCACTATAAGAAAACAGACCGGTTTCTATGATTTCACCACGAATATCAGAAAAACATACTGTCAACAACAACAATGTTACCTCCCTTTTTACAAGAAAAAATAGTCGTGTCAGAGGCGAAATCATGTCATGTCATTTCATATCATCAAACCTTTAATCACTTGTTAACTAGTAGACGCTAATTAGCAAGCAATGCTTTCACTTCGAGGTACAAAGTTAGTGGGTCTCGCCTGATAATAATCATCAGAAGGTTACACCAAGTACATTTTTTTTTTCAAAAGCAGACAATTTTTGTATTAAAGCATCGCCACTATACAGAGATGGCGCCATCGAGAAGTCAGTCGAAATGTAGCTCTTGGAGAGATAAGACGTACTTTAGTTTTGAGTTAGAATTTGTAGAGAACAGTCTTATAGTTTATTAGATCTAGTAGTAAACTTGAATATTTCTATTATTGTACTATGAAACAAAACTATTCATCTGATACAGTTTTATTTCTGTACATTCTATACATACAGTGATTCCTAGTTATTGAATTAAAGTTCTGTATTTGATTTAAAATGATCTTTGTTGATTGAATCTCTAAGATAGCATTAAGATCTAGAGATTTACATCTACAGAATCCTCGGCATCACAGTTACAAGATCACAGCACTCCTGACAGTTGGGCAAAGAACCATAACGAGGTCAACTAACAAAAGAGAAACTTACAAACAGTTTGATGTCAGGCTTGTTAACAGTGATGTCAGGCTTGTTAACAGTGATGTCAGGCTTGTTAACAGTGATGTCAGGCTTGTTAACAGTGATGTCAGGCTTGTTAACAGTGATGTCAGGCTTGTTAACAGTGATGTCAGGCTTGTTAACAGTGATGTCAGGCTTGTTAACAGTGATATCTTTAACTGTGATAGGAAATGATTGTTAAAGTGATGAATTGAGTCTATGCGACAAGAAAAGAAAAGCAACTTTTAATCAAGTCTAATCAATTCTAATGTCAATGTAAAAATGTCAGATATATCAACAAGCAGAGAATGGTTACAAAACAGATCTAGATACAATGATTGATTGAGATAGATCTAGATACAATAATGAGCTGAAATAGATCTACATACAATGATTGATTGAGATTGATCTAGATACAATGATTGATTGAAATAGATCTAGATACAATGATTGAGATTTATCTAGATACAATGATTGATTGAGATTTATCTAGATACAATGATTGATTGAAATAGATCTAGATACAATGATTGATTGAGATTTATCTAGATACAATGATTGATTGAGATTTATCTAGATACAATGATTGATTGAATTCTAAAAATGGAAATCATAAAAAGAAGAAAGGATTTATTTAGCTTTTTAGTTGCTATTAGATAGATAGATAGATAGACCGACAGACAATAAGGCAGACATACAGAAAGGCAGATATATAGATAGATAGATTGATTTATTGATGTATTGATTATTTGATTGATTACTTGATTGATGATACAGACAGCCAATCAGATGGATAAAAAAATAAATAAACATTTAATTCGAACAAAACTACACCTCCAACCAGAAAGTAGTTGCTTTTTCCAACACTGGAGACAGCCGCATCCACTGCTGTCTTGTTGATCTCAACGGGTCTTATCAACACACTTGTAACACTGTCTACATTATTGTTACTGGCACCGCCAGCGACTTGGGGCCCAGTCTGTCTTTTGATTAGCGTTGGACTGAAGCTTCTTACTACTGGGGAATTTTCTGGGATCGCCTTTTTCGTCTTGCGTGAGCTGGCGTTGGGGATAATCTTCTTGTTTGAACACTGGCTGATCACTTGTGTAAGAGAATCACTAGCAGTGACCAGATGAGATGCAAGTTCGTTCAGCGCCGTCTCCTGTGCGGGGAATGTGTCTTTTATAGACTGGGTTATCTGAAAGAATTTCTGTATTTCTGAGGAAAAAGATTTTTAGATTTTTAACATAATGTTTCAGACTAATTTATATCTTTTGAGGTTACCAACCACAATTGATTTTATTCCCGTGCTAACCAGAAATTCATTTATTGTTTTTTAACGCCAATAATAAAACTAATGCAGCGTAAAGGTACACTAGCTTATAGATTCCATTGAACATCTTCCAATATTATTTAAAACTCTAAGACTTTTTTTTTTTTACAATGACTGAATGAAAAGTATTCGGAACAACTGTTGTGTGATAGTTGACAATAAATATAGTCATTCTTTAAGCAGACAACTTTATACACATATAATTACCAACTGGAATAGTTTTGCTTTGTTTATATAGGGCTTCTACTGTACTATCCGTTATGTTGATGAGTCTCTCTTCATTCTGGTCTAACTGTTTCATTATTTCATTCAACAAATTCATAGTGTCTGTTCAAATAACATGAAGAGATTTTTTCCATCAATTGAGTATTTGAATAAATTTATCCAATCAGTCAAATAATCAATCAATCAATCAATCAATCAATCAATCAATCTATCTATCTATCTATCTATCTATCTATCTATCTATCTATCTATCTATCTATCTATCTATCTATCTATCTATCTATCTATCTATCTATCTATCTATCTATCTATCTATCTATCTCAACCCTCCAATTCCACTCACCTTTCTGTGTCAAGACAATACCAGACATGGCAGCTGGTCCACAGACGGAGAGACTCACAATTAGTACGGAAACAGTCAATGAAAATAACTTCATCTTGGTTTAAACTTTCTCTAGAATAGGTCAATATACAAGAATCACACATGTCTGTAGTAAAACAACAACAAAATATGTTTTTAATAGTTTTTATAATAACTAGGAAACTGGAGGTCTTGGGTTCGAATCTCGGTGAAGACTGAGGTTTTTACTTTCGGGATTTTTAGGACACCTCTGAGTCCATCCAGCTCTAATTGGTACCTGAAATTGGTGAAAAATAAAGGCGGTTGGTCGTTGTGCTGGCCACATCATCATCATTGGCCTCCTTCATTCGTAGAACGACTACGGTTAATCTCAAACATTTTTTTCATATGGCTGTGGAGCCCTATTTTGGAGAGACACTCCCGTCCACATAAATTGGTCGAGGTGGCTTTCGCTTTGGTGGTAGAGGAGCTGGCCATTTTCCGTGTGACACGCTTTTCTTCAAGAGCTGAGTGCCATGTTTTTTCGCTGTCAATAGCTTTCTTGGTCACCGTCTCTCTCCAACGAGTGCGGTCGACGGCTATGTCTTCCCAATGGTCAGTATCTTTGTTCACTGATTTTAAATCCCTTTTTATCACATCAACGTAACGGAGGTGGGGGCGCAATTTGCCCGTACAGAATGATTTTTGGGATGCGATTGGTCCCATCCGGCGAACATGTCCGAACCAGCGCAGGCGGCGTTGCCTGAGGACCGTAAAGATGCTGGGAAGGCCCGTTCTCGCTAAGATCTCAGTATTACACACTCTTTCTTTCCATGTTATTTTTAAGGTCCTTTGGAGGCAGCCACACGACACCCTCATTAACCGTGTGCCACAGAAACAGATGATCTTTACATCATCTGCCCCATAGATCGTAAGGTCTGAATGAGGAGCATTATGGGTAGGATGACGTTTTCATTGGTCATATCCTCCTTGTCTTATAGTTGACTGTTTAGCCTCAAGTGGTGGACATGTGGATAGATTCTTTTTTAAACAATAGAATGCTCTTTTATAAGACTAAAAGTGGCCGTCGCAACTATTTCCAGCACAATGTAGGGCAATATAGGCGATAATGAAATTGGATTGTAATTAATAATCACTTTTAGACTTTTGACATATAAACGTGACGGATTGCATAAAACAAAAGGATATTTTCCTACAAGGGCATTGAAAACTATTCGAATTGATTTATTAAAAAAAAAAAGGCCAATATTTTCTACACTTACCCGTCTTACTATGTTTATCTTTCTTGCCAATGACTTGATATCTCAGGGATAGCGCTGAACATGACGACATTTCATTGCAAGAGTTTATATTTGTTTCGTCAGACATTGACTCCAAGACAGGTAGAATAGAAGATAATTAAATAACACAAAAGTTCATTCTCCAGACATTGTGGCTTCTTAAATTGAATTCACGTGACATTAGTGATTCCCTTCTACTACCACCCCCCCCCACACACACAAAAAAATGTTATTGTTGTGGGTGGTGGTGGTGTGGGCGTTAGTCTCTTAGTATCAGTCGTGTACAAATAAGAGAATACCTTGGTTGTCTCAGGCTACTATTGAAACAGGCCTAATACTGACGTGGGCTACATACTTACTGGCCTGTCCGAATTCTTATTAACTTACTGACGTCGCTAACACACTTATTGAAGCTGTCTCTATACAAACAAAAATCAATGGAACCGTTGCAAGGGTGAGCAACTGCGCGTTAGAAAATAAACTAAAGAAGAATGAAGACAAGATAGAAGTAATCAAGAGTGGCAATCAAAACAACATGGCAAAAGTCGAGAGTACAGAATCCCTATACGTCACGAACTGCAAGGTTCCTTTGGTCCACGTAGTTCGCCATCTTGGATTTTTCTTTGATTCAGCTCTGTCTTTCAACCCGCACATAAATCAGCTCTGCAAGGGTCTCTATCTGCGGCTGTGCGGATTAGGCCAGATTCGACCTTAGTTGACAAATAAGTCAACTAAAAAGCTAGCTGTGGCATTTATACTTTCTCGCTAGCAGGTATACCAGATGATAGGCTGCAGCGAATTCAAAACAACGAATGGTCCTCCGAAAAACAAGACGAGATTCTGCTACAGCTCTCTTCCCTACACTCCATTGACTTCTTGTCAATGCACGAACCGACTCTACGTCCTGGGTGGCCACTTTGTCATCAGTGTATCTATACTAAATAAACGCCTTTGTACCTTAGCGAACTAATATCTCCATATGTCACTCTGAGAGCTTAGATTAGTTTGTCATTTTAACTCTTGTGTTTATGTGTGTTATGTTATGTTTGTTAAACAGCGGTTTATAAATAAAATTATTATTATGTTAGAAACGAACGAGTATTCATTCTCTGGCGCTGCCAGGGTCGAGTTTCGTTAAAGGGAAACAAAATTTATCGTAGTCCCTTATCAGTTTCTACTGAGGAATTTTCTGGTGATGTGGCAGGTCTGCAGCAGTACCGCCCTCTGACAGGCAACAAAATGTTCTATTGAATGTTTGCCTTAAAGGTATCTGTGAGGTCAGTTGTTTTTATCCCCTCGGTTGATATAACAATGGGGTATATTGGTGTTTTAGATAACTTCAATAAAGCTTAATCTCCTAGCCTAGGTTCTCATATTTTCTTTGCTTTTCCAACTTAGTTTTTCTCAAATTATGAGACAGCGGTACAGTGATGTTAATAATGGTTGTGGCTTTTTCTTTTTTATCGATGAGCAGCAGATCAGGGCGATTACAATCTACCGTTTTGTCTGTCAAAATAGGCCTATCCCAGTACAGCAGATGATCAGTAGACTCGAGTACCTCTTGTGGTGAGTATTTGTAAAAAGGAGGATTACCTTTACTGATCAAATTATGTGTCAAAGCCAAGTGCTGGTGTATTAACTTTGCAACTTGGTTATGACCACCTAGGTAGGCAGATTCTGATTGGGCTTAACATCCTGCCATTAGCAAAGCCTTCAGTTTCAGGGTAGAGATGACCTGCTTTGAGTCAAACTAAGGAAGCAGCCTTGTCAATGTTGTCCCCATCTAATAAAGCCGGGAATTTTCCGTGGAGTGTGTTGTCTTCCCATTGGCGAATCTCATGCCCTACGTCGTCCAAACCTACATTATCATCCATATTGTGTAGGTTCAGGGGGGTTGCTTCGGAGTCGTACTTGCGAAGGAAGGAAACTAGTTCATTGCTGGATGCGTGCAGTTTTGATCGTATTTTTGAAACAAACTTGCGTCTTACACAATTTGAAGATGCTCTGTAAATCCACGGCCTCCATCCTAAATGGGCAGGTATAACCTTATGGTGAAGGACCTGGGGTGTAAACATCCCTTTTGGTTAATACTTTTCTCTTGAGCCTGTCAATGTCATGTAGGTCGGTATCAGTCCATTCACGGTATAAAGGAGCACTGGGACTGCCCAGCTATTTATTACAGTTATGAAGTTACTGCCAGACAGTTCAGAATTTTAATTACTTTTATATTCACCAAGAAAGTCCTCTTTTATTTTTTTTAGTTTTTATGTTTTATCGTGGCAATTATTATTATTATTAATGGATAAAGACATCAACAACAGGATAGTCAAGGCAAAGGCTACAGAAAAGAGTTTGGGACAATACCTTGATAACTACCAGAACCAAAGCCCTAGTCTATCGGACCTGTGTGGTGAGCACTCTGTTATATGGTAGTGAAACATTGTCAACTTATTATTTGCAGGAAAATACTTTCCTTCCGTTTCCGGTGCTCAAAGCGAATTTTCAAACAACGATAAATCAATGAGGAAGTGCTGTGATGTATTCTTCGACCGTCCAGTTTTTTAATCATAAAATTGAAAGGTCCTTTTTGATGCTTTAAAACAATATCAATATTTTCATCAAGTGTTAAAATCAACTCAGGATTAGGCTTATAAATTCCGTTTCAACTTTTACGTAGATCGAATTATTAAAATTAATTGTTCGAAAACGCTATTAATAAATATAATATACGTTTTTTTGCCCGATTACGGACTTGAACCCCTGACTCTCAGATTTAAGAGGCTCTTCGGACTGAGCCATCCGGTCCGACCACTCTACTATCTGACACACTTTCGTGCCTGTTAACGTAAGTTGTACCTTATATGAACATGTGACAGGCTCAAGGCCTACATTTGACCTAGCCATTTTGGTCTCTAATTGTTCAAAAGTTAAGCCTTCTGACCTGTCCCCCCTCTCGCCCCAGCCCCACCATTTCTAACCAGTTTTGTTTGTTACATTTGATTTCACTAGCCTCACGGATGTCATCACTGCTCTCCAGTTTGTTTACTAGTCTTTGGTCCCGGTAATTGAAAGGTTGACTTTTGTATAATATCTCTCTAGCTCAAAATCCAACCCAGGACACCACGACTTGTGAAGGCTGTGATTTTCATTAACCTCTGTCCAAAACAACAACAACAGATGACCTTTAGCCCTTTACATCATCGGCCCAAATAGATCGCAAAGTCTGAGAGGGGGTAAGGGGGGTACTTTTACTTTTTTTTACAACCAGACACATCACTTTAGAACTAAAATCTTGTAAACTAAATGTTTCTCATAAAGGAAAATTTTGTCCTGAGCAACATTTAAAATTTTTTAAAATCTCTAAACTTCGAGGCAGGGCGATTGGGGCGACGTGGTCGTTTTGGCTCTGAATGACACATTATAAATGTTCATTTTATTTTGCTTTTAAAAAGAAGGAAACACATCACAAAGTATTCACCAAAACGTCGCGATTCGTCGAAACTTACACCCATAGTGCATAATGAGGTTCCATTGGAGATGATTTTTCAGCAGTGACACTTGGAAATTGAGATGAGATTGCAGGGCCGGTCTTAAGCCACTGCAACATATGCGATCACAGTGGGCCCCGCGCATTCATTGGCCCCGCGCTAATTGTAAGTGTAAATTATTAAATTAAACCATTATAACTTATATATAATAACAGGGTTTCCACGGCCTCCTGCTTTAATGAAATCTCCTAAAAGGGCAAAATGTACGAAAAAGTCCTAAAAATCTCCTGAAATTATTAAAATCTCATGAAAATTGGACAATATTGTCATTTTTGGGGTGCCAAAAAAATAAAAACAGCATTGTGAGCTTTCATTTAATAAAATTTAATTGCAAAGACGAAAGTATTTTCTAACTAAACTAATTTTAATTTTGACATTATGTTTATCCCTACCCCACTGGCGGATCCAGGGGGGGGCGGAAGGGGCGATCGCCCCCCCCCCACTCGGCCGACCCCCCCCCCCCGGAGGGGAGGCGGACGAACTTTAGTATAGGATTCACACAATTTGTATACGAATTTATTACTTATGTTAAAAATATATACTAATTATTTATATTTCAACCTATTTTTACATTATTTCGCCCCCCCCTCTAGTATGTTGGCCGATTTGGTGGGGTCGGGAGGGGGCGATGGTATCATTCCCACCCCACCCCCCCCTTAACTTTCGAGTGGGGGGGGCGGTCCAATTTATTGGTAGAAATCCCAGCCTGCTAACAAAATCAATTAAATATCTATATCCTTGTAACTTGTTATTGATATTTTAACCGATCTTTATATTATGTCGTTCCCTGTTTGCCGATTGGTGGGGGGAGGGGACGAATACCTCTTCTGCCCTTCCCACCTAAACCCTTTGAGTGGGGGGGGGCGGTCCGTTTTTATTGAGAAATCATAGTTTTGTGAACAAAATTAGTTGAATTAATATATAAATTGTATATTATGTCGCTCCCTTTCTGGTATTTTGGCCGATTCGGTGGGATGAGGGGGGGGGCGATTGCATGTACTGCCCTCCCCACTCTAGCCCTCTGAGTGCTGGGGGGGGGGCGGTCCTATTTTTGTGGAGAATCATAGTTTGTGAATAAAATTAGTTGAATATCTATATAATATAAACTACGTATTGATATGTGACCCATTGTAAATATGTCGTACCACACTCTAATCTCAAATTGTATCATTAGAAAATTTAAATGAAAAAGGGTTGTACCAGGTGGGAGGGGCGATACATGCAATCGCATTTCCCCCATCGGACAAATCAATACTTTTTCTTTTTTGTATTATAGTTAAGAAATTACAAAATTAAAAAAATCTGTCACTAATATAATTTATATATACTATAAATGAAATTCTTATATCGAGTCGCCCCATACCTATTCTTTAATGCCAAATGCAATCTTTAGCAGAAATTAGTAAAGGAGCGAGGATTAATCGTTTTCACTCTACCGCCATTCCCATTTCCAGACAGAGTTTTTGTAATTTCACATGAAGTTATCATAAGTATTTTAAGAAAGACTTTGCATTGGAAAAGTTAGAATTCAAACGAAATTTTTCAGTATAAGAGTCATGATTGAGATGAGTTCTAAACTCAAATAACGTTTTCATAGTCGCCTTTTCCCAACCTTTACTCAATCTGATATTTTTCTAGCTAAATAAATTTGGGACTATAACTCACAATTTATGCTAGAGTTTTCTTGAATACTATTTATCGAATAAGTTTTTTTTTCGGCGGAGATCCTCAAAGCAAAAATCTAAATACGTGGGGTATCCTATCTTTTCAAGGAACAAATCGGTTTTATTTGCAATGTATTATGGGTCTATAAATTCAAATTAGAATATTTTTCAAGTACAACATTATTCGAAAGGTCGTTTTTTTAAAGTATGAATAATGAGCTTCAGGTCAGGAGAATGCGTTTCTACAGTGAAGAATGCAAGAAAACGCTTTTGGCGTCGGGGCTTCGCCCCGAACTCAATTTATGAGTAATGAGTTGTAGATGTCAGGAGAATACGTTTCTGCAGAGAAGAATGCAAGAAAACGCTTTTGGCGTCGGGGCTTCGCACCGAACTTCATTTATGGGTAATGAGTTGTAGATGTCAGGAGAATGCGTTTCTGCAATGAAGAATGCAAGAAAAGCTTTTGGCGTCGGGGCTTCGCCCCGAACTCCATTGATGAATAATGAGCTGTACTTATCAGGAGAATGCGTTTCTGCAGTGAAAAAAGCAAGAAAACGCTTTTGGCGTCGGGGCGAACTACATTGTGAAGAATGAGCTGTACTTGTCAGGAGAATGCGTATCTGCAGTCAAAATATCAAGAAAACGCTTATGGCGTCTGGGCTTCGCCCCGAACTCCATTGATGAATAATGAGCTGTACTTGTCAGGAGAATGCGATTCTGCAGTGAAAAAAAGCAAGAAAACGCTTATGGAACTTCACCAGAGAACCTTATAGCGCTGCCCCAGTTGTTTTGTTTTTCGCCGAAGGTTGAGAAATGCTGCTTTTTTTATTCTCATATTTATATATATACATATATATATATACATATATATGTGTGTGCGTGTGTGTGTGTGCGTGTGTGTGTGTGTGCGCGCGCGCGCGCTGTATGCACGTTTGTGCGTAGGGTTAGGGTTTACTGGGCGTTAGGGTTAGGGTTTGGAAAAAAATCGCCCCCCCCACTCCAAAGTTCTGGATCCGCTAGTGCCCTACCCAGACTAGTCCCTGCGCAATCCGTTTCGCATAGGGCCCTGCAATTGCTAGGGCCGGCCCTGTGAGATTGAATGTATAAAGGTTTGGCCAGTCCTTTGTCTCCATAATACAAACACAAAACAATAAGGAAAGTGGACCATAATCTTGGTTAATGACTTTTTACAGCACAGCGACATCTCTAGTTCAGGATGCGGAAACATCTTGTCCACCAAAGTGGGGGCTTTAAATACAAAAGGCTGACTTGGCTTTGGCAAATTACTATCCCTACTATATGGCATAAACACTAGGAAAAGAGGGAAGATATGACTAGCGACAGGAAGAGACAGAAAAAAAATGTTTAAAACAAAAACATATATTAAGCGTTGTTGTATCCATGAGTTTGAATCAGTCATGTAATTAAATTTGTAATAGATCTAGACTAACGCAAATAGCTCTGTGCGATTATAATTGTTTTTGTTTAGCACTATTTCGTGCTTTTAGCTGCTCAATGCGCTATGATCCAATCACTTGCCCGAACCAGTTGAGAAGGAAGAAAAAGAAGAAGGGGTTTCTGTGTTAAGGTTAGCGTGATCGCTTTTTAAATGTATTTTATACACAAAACAAATGTACGACATGAATTCAAAATCGAGCGCTCAAGCCTCCTCTAGCCAATATACAAACTACTGCGCCAGCGAAGTGCTTATGAAAATAGAACGTGTCAGTTTCAAACGACCTAATTCTCTAAACAGTATAATTGTGAATAGTTCAACTTATACCTCCATATCTGTCAAGTACGATATACTTCCCTTGTTCGATACCAAACAAAATATTACCATTAACTAATTAATTGGTATTGTTTTAAAATTGATTCTTGTTTTGTCAAGTACAAGAAATAAGTGTGAGAAATTTCAACTCGATCGGAGATTGGGTCTGGGAGAAATAACGGGTAAAAAAATTGATTGTACCTTACAGATAGACAGACAGACTGGCAGAGTTGATATAAGCTTTGTAAAAAGAATGGACTACAATGAACTGGAATTGAGAAATAGCGGACATGTTTAGGGGTAGGGGCTGCTATAACAACTACGCTTGGAATGTTAGGGACAGTGATAATTTTGCAAGGAGATAATTGACGCAGCGAAACGCAGGTATTGATTCATTTCCTTGTTTTCGATTTCCATTTAAAGATTGACAATTGGATTAGATATAGTGCGTTGTTTTCAAAGGGAAACAACCATTCTATTTAGGTGGGTTGTTGCAGTTATGAGTTATGTTATCTGAAATAAATTACATTAAATGTTGATAATTAAGAGACTTTCGGATTTCCACAAAAAAAGTTAATCCCAGCAATATGTAATTTTTTGTTTACACTGTGCGTTTTCGTTCTTTAAGGAATATAATTCAGTAAAAGAGAAAAAGAAGAGAAAGCAATATGAAGAAATGTGGTCGGGACATGGGCGTAGCCAGGATTTTTTTTTCGGGGGGGGGGGGGGGGGGGGTTGGGGGGGTTGATTTCCCCCCCTCCCCCCCCCCCCCCCCGCGAAATTTTTTTTAATATGTATTTATGTGTGTGTGTGTGTACATATTCTTTATTGCATTCTGACCCTTCATTCCTTCGGAAGAATGTGCCACAGAATAGGTTCTTCCATGAATTAGTGGAAAAATTGTAGATTCCCCGCCATTACTAGCAAGGGGGTCTGGGGGAGCGCTAGGAGCTTCCCCAGCGCGGGGCGAAGCCCCGCCGCCAAGCACTATTTCTGGTATTGGAAGCCAACAAAATGCATATTCTGAGGTATCTACACTGCATTTTCCTGCTATTAAAAAGTTTTATTTCAAAAACCTAATGTGCTTTTCTTACTGACTTAGACCCTCCCGCGCCGTTCGGAGCATTTGACGTAAAGCTGTTTCCATAAAAATCTGTCACTGGTAATGTCTGAAGCCTCTTCCCACCTGCCATGAGGACCTCAATGAATGAGTGGCGTCAAGTTGTACTAGGATATTATTGCAACTCTTCTTATGCGTAATTCATTTTGTCGGAGAACATGTCCCGCAAACCTCATGCGTCGCTCTCTCACAATCTTACTATGGGGTCGACTCCCAGTTCGGCATAGGATTTCCTTGATTTAAACCCGATCTCTATAACTGACTCCTAAACTCTGTCTTAGCCATCTTTGTTGAGCCACATTTAGTGTTTTTCAATTTCGGCAGATGACTATTCACTGCAGTTTATTAAGGGAGCCCTGCCACTGGTAAAAATGTGTAACCTCTCTTGAATACGCTCTTGGAATTAAGTGACTGTAGTTTGCTTTAGATTTTATATCGAAAAGAGAAGTTTTATCGTCAAAATCATCTAAAGGGGTTTTAAACTTTAATAAAAACGCCATCTTTAGAAGCGGGGTTTAAACTCAAAACCCCCGATTGGATTGGCTACGCTCAAATAATTTTAGTGTGTAATTTGCTTTTTTTATATATTGAAGAGGTCTTTTTTTAGCATCAAACCCCTCTGAATGGGGGTTTAAACTCAAAACCCCTTTTGGCAACGCTCATAGCATTTTGAGTGCGTAATTTGCTTTTATGTATATTGAAGAGGTACTTTTTAGCTTCAAACTCCACTGGAGGGGAGTTTAAACTCAAAACCCCTTTTACTACACTCGTATCATTTTGAGTGTATAATTTGCTTTGTTTTTATTATTAAAGAGGTATTTTTTACCTTCGAACCCCGCTGAAGTCAAAACCCATTTCTATAACTTTTTTGATTGCGTAATTAGCTTTTTTTTTTTTATATTGAAGAGGGGTTTATCGTAAATTTTGGAGGGGGTTTTAAAATCAAAATCTCCCTTAACTGTGCTCTTGGAATTAAGGGATTTTCGTTTGCATTTTTTTTTGTTTTGTTTTATAGAAGAGGCGAAGTTAACTGCAAAAACCCCAAGTAGGGGGTTTAAAACTCAAAACCCCTGGTAGGGGGTTTTAAACTCAAAACCCCTGGTAGGGGGTTTTAAACTCAAAACCCCTGGTAGAGGTTTTTAAACTTGAACCCCCCTGGTAGGGGGTTTTAAACTCGAACCTCCCTGGTAGGGGGTTTTAAACTCGAACCCCCCTGGTAGGGGGTTTTAAACTCAAAACCCCATTGGTTGTGCTGGGGCAAGTGATGGTTTAGTATTAAAATCTCACCTAAAATAAACAAAATCAAAGCAAAAAATCATTCACTAAATTCCGATCCCCCCCCAAGGGGGGGGGATTTCATTTCGGGGGGGGGGGTTTGAACCCCAACCCCCCCCCCTGGCTACGCCCATGGGTCGTGATATTATGGAACCTGAAGAAAAACGTAAAATAATGAAAAATGATAGATGAGGAGAGACTTTGAAATAAATTGACAAAATTAACAACGTCAGTGACGCCGTTCGCGAATAACACTGCTGCCAACTAAATAATAATAATTACTTGCTGTTACAAGCAAAGCAGCGTGGAAATTTTATTCTTATGTATTTTAAAGTAAAAAAACAAGAAGAAGAAGTTAAATTAAAATCCAAAACAAACAGACAAAAATACAAACAACAACAAACACCCCACCAAAAATACAACAACAAAACATGCTTAATTAAAATACATCGGTTATCTGCACTTCCGTATTCTGTACATCGGATACACCAAAGGTCTTGCTATATATGGAGTAGCCTCCATGTATAAAAAGTACCTTTTGTTGCATATCACATACATGTAAAAGTTTTTAAAGTTGCAAGGTCTTGTAGAATGGAAGAAAATTGGTAATATCGCGTTTCAATGAATTGACGTTACCAACAAAATTGATAGAAGTAATTATAAGATGTTATGTTATTGATTTTTTTAGCGGCCCCCGTAAGGGGAAAAAGCCGCTATTAGGTTTGTGCAAAATGTCCGTCTGTCCGTCTGTCCGTCTGTCCGTCTGTCCGTCTGTCCGTCTGTCCGTCTGTCACACTCAGATCTCGAAAACTAGAAGAGATATGAAAAATATTATTTCATCATTAAATCCGGCTTGAAAAGTTTAGGTGCAACGGCTACTTTTGGTTTTCTAAAAGCAAACCGTTTAATTTATAAAATTAATTATGCAAGCGATTTTTTCATAAAAATACACCAATTCTAAAACAATTACGTAAATGTAAGGGAGGCAATGTTACAATATGCTAACAAAGATGGACAATTTTTGTGTATTTTCAGTATCACTAAGTCAAATATATTTTTAAAATGTACAGGAAATGTTTACAACAAATACAAATAATAGTTAAAGACGTTTTTTCTGGTCAACTAGCTGCTAAAATTAAAAGAAAACATTTCTGTTTGTTTATAAAGGCTAATAATGCACTTTGTATGTAAATATCACGCACATTTTTTTAAATGGACTTTTTATGCAGCGATTTTCGTGCAGTAGCGTAACGTCGCAACATGATCAGGTGCTAAACCAATTCCTTAAACTTTTTTTAAAAATCAGATTTTATTTATTTTTTGTTTAGTGCCCCCATCCGAATAAAAGAAGCTTATTTTTGTGCGTTTTGTCTGTTGGTCGGTCTGTCCGTCACGATTAGATTTAAAAAACTAGAACTCTAAAAGCTATTGAAAATCTAATTTACCCTTTAATGTTCCTCCCATAACATCTCAATAGTTTTAAGTATCTAAAATTGATTGTTCCGGATTTTTTTGTGAAAAACTAATCAACGCCAACAAATGTTTGTTTGCTCTTCTAACTTATATTACATTCAATTTCCATGCTTAAACGTTGCAAAAACACATTATCAATAATATGTTGTTCCGTTTTTTATGTAAATAGCATATTAATGCTAAATCATAATCTCTATACTGACTTATATTTCATTAAGTGTAAAAATGTTCCGGATATTGTTTTATAAAACATGAATTATGCCTAATGATTGTTTGAAATCGCATAAGGCTTTTAAAAAAAGTAATTTACTAGAATTGATTACTGAAAATTACTTTTTAGACATTTAATTTTCTTGTAAAACATAACATAGAAGTTTTGTAATCGATAAAGAAAGTTCCGGATTTTGTTTCTTACAAATCGTCGCCAGAAATTTCCGAATTTATTTAAAAATCTACTAACGCCAAATAATTGTTTGAACTCCCTCTTCTAATTAATAAACAAATAATCTTCTCATTTACGAAATAATGTTTTTACGGATTTTTATGAAAAATATTTTAACTCACTACTCTCTTACAGTACATTTAACTTTCTACCTAAAACATTAAAAAATCTAATTATCGTTAATATTATGTTCCGATTTTTAAGGAAAACAGAATCCAAACACCAAAGTAAGGTATGAAAATCTCTCCACGTGGCTGTAGTACATCTAATTTTTATACGAGACCATCCAAAAAATTTAATTAACGGTATTACATTTATCTGAAATTCTCTTTTTCTTTTACTATTTATACAAACATCCGGAACAATCTATTATATAAACTTTTCAATTGTGTTCATACCTAAAAATTATTGCGATGTTTTGAAACGTAAAATAAAGGTTAATCAATTTTTAATAACTTTTAGTTGTTTTTGTTTATATCAAGATAACGGACAGACCGACTGACAGACAAAACGCAAAAACAATGTGGCTTTGATCCTTTTTAAATAATATCTATTAGAACTCAGTGCACCAATGTCTATGAACCCTCGTTAAATATCTCGTGTAAATAAAGACATTTTTTTTTATGGTACCGGTACTAGCCTATTGTGAGGTAATGGAATTTTTTTTCTTTGAATGGACTCTTTAAATGTAATGTTAAAAGAACGCACTCGGTGCACCAATGTCTATTAACCCTCGAAAAAATTGCTTGTATTAATGAAAACATATTTTAGTCTAACTAAGCCGTGTGACGTAGTGTTTTTTTTTTCTTTTGACGTCACATGGAATGAATTCTTTAAATGAAATGCTAAAAGAACGCACTCGGTGCACCAATGTCTATGAACACTCGAGAAATGGCTCGTGTTGATAAAGGTGATTTTTAGTCTAGCTAGGCCTTGTGACGTAGTGTTTTTTTTTCCTTTGACGTCATATGGAATGAATTCTTTAAATGAAATGCTAAAAGAACGCACTCGGTGCACCAATGTCTATGAACACTCGATAAAAGGCTCGTAATGATGAAGGCGATTTTTATTCTAGCTAGGCCGTGTGACGTAGTGTTTTTTTTTCCTTTGACGTCATATGGAATGAATTCTTTAAATGAAATGCTTAAAGAACGCACTCGGTGCACCAAAGTCTATGAACACTCGATAAATGGCTCTTATAGATGAAGGCGATTTTTAGTCTAGCTAGGCCGTGTGACGTAGTGTTTTTTTTTTCCCTCTGACGTTATATGGAATTAATTCTTCAAATGAAAAAAGAACTCGGTATAGTAATGTTTATTAAGCCTCGTTATGTGACTCGAGTTTAAAAAAGGAATGATATCTTGATTTAGATCTAATCTAGATTTTTTAAACTAGATCTAGATTTTTATTACAGTATATCTAGATCTGGATTTATATTCTAATTAAAATTATTTTAGAGTCTAGATCTAGAATTTCTAGATCTAGTTTAGACTAAAATAGACTAGATTAAGATGTAGAATTTCAATTTCTAAACTTAAAGTGTAAAAAAAAAGTGTAGATTTTCATTTCCAAACGTTTTGATCAATATTGTAATGTTTTAATATACTAAAACTAATCTACTATTTTTTTATTAAATTTAAATTTACGGCAAATGAATCTTTGAAACATTATTACTTTTGACCATCTGATGGCTGCCTGGTCGTGCCGTTTGCGCGCTGGACTGTCGTTCAGATTTATGGACGGCCCAGGGTTCAAACCCTGCCCGCTCCCATCCCCCGTCGTCCTGCGGGAGGTTTGGACTAGGAAGTAATTATCTTCAACTCTGAAGGAACATCCGAAACGTGTAAAACATTTTACATCAAAATTAAATCACCTCTTGAATATTATTTGCGAATATGCAGATCCGACAGGGATCCGACTTCGACGGGGGCCGCCTCTGAGTTTGTGTAACACAAACTCTCTTTGTAATCTTGTTGTTTTTACATTAACGTTTAAGGTACACAAACATGTATGTCCAGTATGTCCAGCGCAGCGGAATGACACTAGATGAAATCCACTACAAACATTTCTCCTCCCACTGTCTTGGAACTGTCGAGCATTTCCTTTCAAGGCTGTCCTCATTGTTTACAACTCAAGATAGACTCTTAGGACTTCAACCATCAAAACCAAGTCTAGCTTAGGTTGTCCTCATTTGTTAACACCTCAGATAGACTCTTAGGACTTCAACCATCAAAACCAAGTCTAGCTTAGGTTGTCCTCATTTGTTAACACCTCAGATAGACTCTTAGGACTTCAACCATCAAAACCAAGTCTAGCTTAGGTTGTCCCCATTGTTAACACCTCAGATAGACTCTTAGGACTTTAACCATCAAAACCAAGTCTAGCTTAGGTTGTCCCCATTGTTAACACCTCAGATAGACTCTTAGAACTTCAACCATCAAAACCAAGTCTAGCTTAGGTTGTCCCCATTGTTAACACCTCAGATAGACTCTTAGAACTTCAACCATCAAAACCAAGTCTAGCTTAGGTTGTCCCCATTGTTAACACCTCAGATAGACTCTTAGAACTTCAACCATCAAAACCAAGTCTAGCTTAGGTTGTCCCCATTGTTAACACCTCAGATAGACTCTTAGGACTTCAACCATCAAAACCAAGTCTAGCTTAGGTTGTCCCCATTGTTAACACCTCAGATAGACTCTTAGGACTTCAACCATCAAAACCAAGTCTAGCTTAGGTTGTCCCCATTGTTAACACCTCAGATAGACTCTTAGGACTTCAACCATCAAAACCAAGTCTAGCTTAGGTTGTCCCCATTGTTAACACCTCAGATAGACTCTTAGGACTTCAACCATCAAAACCAAGTCTAGCTTAGGTTGTCCCCATTGTTAACACCTCAGATAGACTCTTAGGACTTCAACCATCAAAACCAAGTCTAGCTTAGGTTGTCCCCATTGTTAACACCTCAGATAGACTCTTAGAACTTCAACCATCAAAACCAAGTCTAGCTTAGGTTGTCCCCATTGTTAACACCTCAGATAGACTCTTAGAACTTCAACCATCAAAACCAAGTCTAGCTTAGGTTGTCCCCATTGTTAACACCTCAGATAGACTCTTAGAACTTCAACCATCAAAACCAAGTCTAGCTTAGGTTGTCCCCATTGTTAACACCTCAGATAGACTCTTAGAACTTCAACCATCAAAACCAAGTCTAGCCTACCGAAAAAAGAGCGGAGTAAAAAACAACAACAAACTTTATTAGGTATATATATTTTAAAGTAGTGGAGAGAAGTCTCAGAGAAATGGTAGCGAAACAAGCAATAAATAGAGAAGTAGCACAGTTGAGTGCTACTTTCGCACGACAAAATACCTTTCAAAATAGGGCTTTGTAGCCACAGCAAGATATGTTCCAACAGCCACAGTGATCTTACTATGGAAAGCGAACAATGATTATGATAATGATGATGGTTATAATGATGATGATGTAAAAGTAGATTTTAAAAATCCCGCACATACACACAAAACAAACGATGCTAAATGTTTGAAAATTCATCATCGATGCACACACGTACGAAGAGCGAGCATGTATTTTCGGTCCTCCATGCACAAATTATTAACATGTCCACACACATTTGAGTCTTAAAAAACAACATGGTTAAAGAGTTTGTTACATCAGATAAACTCATAGGTGGCCCCCGACGGATTCGCCCATGGACAAAGAATATTTAATCCATGGTATTGTTCTATTGGTTTTTTGTTTTGGTGTAATGCACAAATTGTAAGACAAATTTCCATATGGACAATAAAGATTATTATTATTATTATTATTATTATTATTATAATCGCGACGAAATTATTCTAGTTCTACATTAGTCGCTTTCCGACATTTATATTGGGGCCGGGCCCTTCAATAGATCCAGTCATCCTAATCAAGGCCAAATTGGCACTTATAGATAATATTTCTAGATAAAAATCTAAATTGATTGGTAATAAATCGAAGTAGAAACAATTTTTTCCCTATATAATACACGGGATATTCAAGCCATGGTCTTGTTTTGATCGTTGAATCATAACTGATCTAGTCCTAGATCTTCAATAACACGAAACACTGTATTTTCACACTGGATTCTAAAGAAATGTGTGGTATATGTAAATATTTAAATATAATGTGCGTTCTTAGCCTTTATATGTTAATTTGTTTTGCAATCTAAACTGACAGACAGACCAATGGAAAGACACACCAACTAAACTGACAGACAGACCAATGGAAAGACACACCAACTAAACTGACAGACAGGCCAATGGAAAGACACACCAACTAAACTGACAGACAGACCAATGGAAAGACACACCAACTAAACTGACAGACAGACCAATGGAAAGACACACCAACTAAACTGACAGACAGACCAATGGAAAGACACACCAACTAAACTGACAGATAGACCAATGGAAAGACACACCAACTAAACTGACAGATAGACCAATGGAAAGACACACCAACTAAACTGATAGACAGACCAATGGAAAGACACACCAACTAAACTGACAGACAGACCAATGGAAAGACACACCAACTAAACTGACAGACAGACCAATGGAAAGACACACCAACTAAACTGACAGACAGACCAATGGAAAGACACACCAACTAAACTGACAGACAGACCAATGGAAAGACACACCAACTAAACTGACAGACAGACCAATGGAAAGACACACCAACTAAACTGACAGACAGACCAATGGAAAGACACACCAACTAAACTGACAGACAGACCAATGGAAAGACACACCAACTAAACTGACAGACAGACCAATGGAAAGACACACCAACTAAACTGACAGACAGACCAATGGAAAGACACACCAACTAAACTGACAGACATACCAATGGAAAGACACACCAACTAAACTGAGAGACAGACCAATGGAAAGACACACCAACTAAACTGATAGACCAATCAAAAGACACACCAACTAAACTGACAGACAGACCAATGGAAAGACACACCAACTAAACTGACAGACAGACCAATGGAAAGACACACCAACTAAACTGACAGACATACCAATGGAAAGACACACCAACTAAACTGAGAGACAGACCAATGGAAAGACACACCAACTAAACTGACAGACAGACCAATGGAAAGACACACCAACTAAACTGATAGACCAATGGAAAGACACACCAACTAAACTGACAGACAGGCCAATGGAAAGACACACCAACTAAACTGATAGACCAATCAAAAGACACACCAACTAAACTGACAGACAGACCAATGGAAAGACACACCAACTAAACTGATAGACCAATGGAAAGACACACCAACTAAACTGACAGACAGACCAATGGAAAGACACACCAACTAAACTGACAGACAGACCAATGGAAAGACACACCAACTAAACTGACAGACAGACCAATGGAAAGACACACCAACTAAACTGACAGACAGACCAATGGAAAGACACACCAACTAAACTGACAGACAGACCAATGGAAAGACACACCAACTAAACTGACAGACAGACCAATGGAAAGACACACCAACTAAACTGACAGACAGACCAATGGAAAGACACACCAACTAAACTGACAGACAGACCAATGGAAAGACACACCAACTAAACTGACAGACAGGCCAATGGAAAGACACACCAACTAAACTGACAGACAGACCAATGGAAAGACACACCAACTAAACTGACAGACAGACCAATGGAAAGACACACCAACTAAACTGACAGACAGACCAATGGAAAGAAACACCAACTAAACTGAAAGACAGACCAATGGAAAGACACACCAACTAAACTGACAGACCACTAGTTGTCCTGCCCACTTCCAGCACGCCACTGCACGAACCACTGAGTAATAAATTTCAATTATTTAAAACAAGCTTAATATGTACATACAATGTGCATTCTTGGCCTGCATAAACGAAAATATACGTACTCTGTTAGCTCTTAGTGGCTAGAGTGTGATATATCGCAAAAAAAAAAAAAAAATAATTAATTCATATACATACATAGGTTTTTATTTCTAATGTACGACGCTGTATGTAGAAATGTTACAAGCAAAATATATAAAAAAAAAACTTTAAAAACATCAAAAAGTTTATGAAAATGAAAGAACTGCACATTTACAGTTATTTACAATCAAAATTAATTAACTAACACTAAATAATTGGTTAATTTTGTTCATTGATTCATGTTTTGTTATGTACAAAAATAACTGTGCTAAGTTTCAACTTGATGAAAAAGTGGGAGAAATAATGTGTCTACAAATGTGTAGCAGACACACAGACGGAGTGAGTTTTGTAAAAATGCTCATAAATCACTGCTTAAGTGTCACTATAATCTCCCTTATATTTAGATCTAGGTATGAGGTGTATTAAAAAAAACGGCTTATATGATTACTTTTTTAAAACAAAAAAGTTTGCTTTCAGAAAACAAAAAGTAGCCGTTCAGCCGTTTCACCAGAACTTTGGAAGCTGTAAAATATCGAGTGATCAGATTTTCAATGTTTTTTTTTTTAATTTTTGAGATCTGAGTGTAACAGACGGACGGACGAAAAAACAGACAACACATAATTAATAGCGGTTTTAGCTAATAGCGGTTTTCCCCTTTCGAAGGCCGCTAAAAACTATTGACATTAATCGGAGATTCCCATAAATAAGCTATGCCTAAAGTAACGTTCATATTCAGGAAATCGATATTTTTGTAATTAGCTTGTCTTAATTCATTATTGCCATGCATCTATTGAGTACGTCTAAAATAAATAGGCCTACTTATGAAGCAGCCTTGCAGAACACTTAGCAAAGGGAGCTAATACATGTGAACATAGTCAATCGATTTATTCGTGTGTGAGGGTGTGGGAGGGCCTACATGAATGAGTCGACAGCTTGTAGATAGCTAGCAGAATACCTGGATTGTCAAGTAAAATAGTGTCATTTTAAAAATGAAACTGAAACATTTATAGTGCTTACAACTTGTATGTGTTGTCTGGGATTATAGTTTTCCATTTAACTTGAATGCATTTTAATGTGCACTATATCTCAACAGAAACAAATACTTAGAATGAAAATCAGATTTCGGTAATAAAATTAGACATAGACATAAGCTTGTTTCATTCCATTTGTTTATTGTATCAGATTTATTTGACTAAGGTCCTGAGGTCGTCGCATATATAGTTTAGCCGCTGTAGGTAAGAATTAAAGAATGACTCCCCCAGCCCGTCCACTGTATTACTACCACCATCTCCAGGTTATTTTTGGCTCTTCAGAACATTTGTTTTTTGTTTTACAAGTTTCGTACGTTCCTTCAGAAATGGACATTGTTACGTCATAACCCGAACTTAGTGCGGGGCAGGAGAGGATGGAAACGAACAGGATTCGAACTCGGGACCATGGTGACGACAGTTCGAAGCGCATACAGCACGACCAGGCAGCTAAACGAGAGTTATTAGCATTTGTATGTAAAAAAAAGATCTTCCTTTGGATGTAAGAAATCTATGAAAGTGTACACAAAAGTGTTCTTGTGTGTTTGTGGAGTGAAACAGTAGGAGAACGCAGGGAGCACTGGATTGAAAGAAAGTACAAGGAGAATAAAGACAATTACAAGACTCAAAATTATTCTTGTCAACTGTTTTTACATTAGCATGGCACAAAGTGAAAGTGAAAATTGTTGTTACGTCATGTTAGTGTGAAGGAACTATTCATCTGGCACCACCTCAATAATCCCGTGTACCAAATAAGGCAATGTAATGCTGGGACATTTTTGTGTGTGACTGCAAACATGAATTTGAAAGCAAACTGTCACTAATGGTAGCAAGTCAGAAGATCGAAAATGAAACAGCCTTTTTAGAACCTCTTTTATTTCAAAAACACCTATTTATAAAATTAACTTTGGGACATTAATTTGAATAGTGTTGTAAACACAGACTGAGTCATTAAAAATTTTCTCAACAGTAAAACGAGTAAATAACTTTTTAGACAAAAAAAACCCATAACAAATACTTAAAAAAAAAGCTTATATTAGGTGTAATTGTATCACTTTGTTTGGATCAGTCATGTGATTAAATTTGTAATAGATCTCGATTAACAATAATCTATCTGTGCGATTACAAATATTTTACCGATTGTTTTTGTTTAGCGCAATTTCATACTTTTATCTATCTCAATGCGCTTTGATCCTATCACTTTTGGGGAAAAAGGAGGGGGGGGCGGAAGAAAGGGTACCCCCCGAGACTGTTACCGTGATTGCTTTATAAATGCTTAAAAAAGCTTGTTCAGAGCTCAAGTCTCCTCAAGGAGATTAATTCAACGTATACCATCACAGCTGTCAAGTACGATTTATTTCCCTTGTTCGTGATACCATGAAGGTAGGAGTGGGAATTGAAAAATAAACGCTTAACTGGAACATTTGTATTTCAGAAAATTAGGTTTAAGGAAAATTGTATTCTATTCCATGTGTTAATTAATAAATGGAAAATCTATTTTTATAATGATCCGTTGATACTTTTTCAATTGTAACATTAGATGCAATTTTTTTTGTACCAATGTGAGAATCTATGAATGAAGCTTGATTTATTAATGAAGAAGCTTGTGAAGTTTTTCATTGAAAAGTGGTGTAATTTAAAAAAAAATCTGCTTGCATATATAATTTAAAAAATTAGATGGTTCACTTTCGGAAAAGAAAAAAGTAGCCGTTGCATCAGAACTTTGAATGATCTAAAATATCATGATGTCCGATTTTCATTTTCTCTTCTAGTTTCTAAGATCTGAACGGGACGGACGGACAGAAAACTAATAGCGTTTTTTCCCCTTTTCGGGGGCCGCTAAAAAACAAACAACATTTATCTAATACATTAAAAAGGCTACTTCAAAAGAGAATTACGTCCTGTTTGAGTCGAGTGCGGAATACCTGCGGAGAGAGAGTTCAATCCAAACTTAATTTTATGCTTGATCACATGCTGAAAAATTATAACGGTTAAATCAAATCTATCACTGTGTGACCAATTACATAGTAATGGTTTTCCCTAAGATCTACATGAGCTGTCCAAATTCAGGGAAAATCGTTACGACCGTTTTCAAAATCGAGTGAAGAGTTTACAAGCTAATAGAGGAATTCTAACATGTGATTTATAAAACAAAGTAGCATTGAATATACTGTTCTAATTACATTGATTAATGCAGCAAGCCACCTATTCAGCAAGCCACCTATTCAGCAAGCCACCTCGAGTGAGATAAAACAACAACAAAAAAAAAAACAACAACTCATCCATGGTAACCCCAAGGGGGTCTTGTTCGCTTCCCATACTTAGCCTATCTAGTTCCCCTACTGGACGTTCTCACGGAGGCGCCAGGCTGAGGCGACGGGGGCTGAATCTTCCGATTGATACACACCAAAAGTCTGGCAAAACTGAAAGCGCTGCAGCTTCTGGTGATTATATTTTTCTAACACGTGACTATGGATGTGATAAAAGGATTGGCTTCTTTAATAACACAAGAACTTGCATGATGTGTCATTTGACATTAAATAATGTAGACAATTCCGCAGATTGAAGTCTAACAAAAAAAAAATAGCTTTTATATTGCGCTACTTTAATGCTTATAGCATACTCAAAGCACTATTGTCCAATCTCATTTGTAGATCAGTGGGGGGAGGGGTATCTGGGAAAAGGTTTTCCGTTTAAGCTAAAGTCTAGATATATAAACATGCAGTAAACACAACCATGCTCGAGTCGGGTGTCAAACCTCGAGCCCCCTTCATAGGTAGCCAAGTGTTGTTAGCTTCTCGACCATGCTTCCCACATAAGATAACGGACGTTAGTTCTTATTATTTTAAAGATATATATTCGTCATTTACTTGTCTTCGAGTCCTAATATTAAAGATGAAGTGGATTAGTTCTCAGGGCTATGCAGTCCCAGTTGTGACCTAAATATTTTGCCATATCTTTCGCTAAAAATTAGTTGTCTGGTGGTGAACATTTTAAGTCATTTTTTTGCTGTCTTCAGCAAAAGCTTTTATTTGGCCTCAGCAATGTAGCAAGTTGGTTATAAAAAATCTATTTAAAACGACAGGATCGTATTTATGTGTAAAGTCGTAACTGTGAAATAGTTTCTATTAAAATGAGGTTTCTTTACAAAAAATGTTTTCATAATTATCTTTCTCTTCTCTTACTCTCTTTCTGTTGTCAGTTTCTCTTCCTTCTTTCTTTCTTCTTGTTGTGTTATCTTTGTCTCTGTTTCTCTTCTCTCTCTTCTCTATGTCTTACTTTACCCAATTGCAAAAATGATGTGTCCGGGGTGGAGAGGTAAGGTATTAAAATTGTTCCCTAAAAAAATGTAGATCCATGTGTTTGACAAAGGAAGGTTCTTAGGGTCGAAATTCTGATTCTTTTTGGGGTGTCAATTTCAAAGTGATTGATGTAAACTGGCGAATGTTTTACAAAAAAAAAAAAAAAAAAAACAAAAAACCACAACTGATAATATCGAAGTGAAATTATTTTCGTATAATAAATTTGTTTTGTGTCTATCGCCACAAGTAGGTTGGGTTCATGCTGGATGTCAATTGTCGATCTTACTCTACCCCATGTGCATGAGCCAGTAACTCCCCGGAAATTTTTCTACAAAATCATAATCGTTATAGCCGATTCGAGATCCGGGTCTAGTGTCCACCCAACTTGTTGTGCTCATGAAGAATTAGCAAGCTCACAAGAGGATGTGTAAAAAAATGAGTTTAGTTTTTATTATTTTCGCATTTTTAGTCTAAAACTTTTACAATCCTTTTCGACCACTGATTAAAGTCTTCATTATGTCGATAAATCTTTTAGAGCATCTAGTCTTGAACGTTTGGCTGATTCATTCTCTTTCTCCTTGTTTTCTATGTATTGCTATCTTTTCTTTTTCTAATTCTCTACACAAGGCTTATCTTCTCTTAGATTAGTACATTTTCTGGATATTAAAACAATATTTATTAATTGCAACTATTTATTGATTGTGTTATTGTGTTGTCATCAAGTATGAGATCTTTATGCAAAATTTGATGACGATAGGATGAGTAGATGTGCTCGGAAACCCAAACATACAATACAAATACAGGGGGGATAATATAAGCGTTGTAAAAAGTGAAATGGCAACTTGCCGATGTCAGATGAGGCGATTCCTAAATATTGAAGTGCTGGGGACACTTTCTACCTGGTTTTAAATAGCCAGAAAAGTAATCACAAAAAGCGAAACCTGCTACAAGACATATAGATTATTTAAATGGAATATGAATAAAATGTAATTATTAATACAATGGGACTTCATTTTTGTCATGTAATTATTAATACAATGGGACTTCATTTTTGTCATGTAATTATTAATACAATGGGACTTCATTTTTGTCATGTATTTATTAATACAATGGGACTTCATTTTTGTCGATTAGTTTAGTTTTTTTTTTTAAACCCGTCTCAGGGGGAGTAAAGCGTCTCCAGGAAAGCCTTGCAGGGGCAGAAGAAAAAATTATTTTCTTTTTTTTTTCGGATAACACTATGAATTTTTTTTTATTCGTATTTGAGATTACTTCTTCAAAAACTTACTGGTACCTCATTTTCGGAAAAAAAAAAGTATTTTTACAATTAAAAAAAATACAAAAACACAAGTGATGTCTTTCCTTTAAAAATTTATATAAAACAGTTATTTTATAACTTCACATTTATATAGAAAAACTATATGCCATACATACTCTATACAAATACACACGGTTGCACATAGACGGTGTTAGGCGTATTCCCTGTTTTTTTTTCAATATTCCCAACGTTATTCTCATTTAACCCTATCCTCCCTAAGTAAAAACATTTCATTCTTCACAAAATACTAGCTCACTTTCTAGGCTTCCTTGAATAAGCTGTCATGTATAATATAGTAAATGAGTGATAGACTACAGTCAGACTAACAAATCTCTGAAGAAACATATCTTATTTATAAAACCAACCATGTGACCTTAACAACATTTCTATACTTGTGTTTGGCTGAACTCAAATTTGCTAGATCTAATCAACTGTACGGTCATAACATGAAATCATCCAACTCTTCTGTGGGCTGAAGACAGATAAAAGTAACGGGAAGACAGTAGTAAGGAATGCCAATGCCAGAGACTGCCATCTTGGTAATAGATAACCCTTCTTATGTCACAGATGCCTTTATAGGCCATAAAACTTCTAAAAACTCAAATTTAGTTGTCTATGGGGCAAATAGAAGGAGGAATAAAAGGATTGGGCGGGGGGCGCGACCATAAACACAATATGCTTGATTACACAAAATCGTTAGCCCACACGAAATACAGATGATCTATTTTGATTTAGTTCTAAGCTTCAAGGAATTGTCTATACGAACGTATATTCAGTCTATAAGTTAAAAGTATTTCTCTTATTCCCACCAGCTAAAATTATTTTTCAGAATTTACGTACAACATTTTGGCAAAGATAATATTTTAGGACAATTTTTTCCCCTTTGCAACTTCTCATGTGACTAAAGAGGCAAATCTCTAATAAACAACTCCGGTTGATCATCTGTAATCACCAGCCTCTTTCCTTTACGCTTGCTCTCCTTGTAGATATATCCAGTAGTTCTTTCTCCCAATTGTTGGAGTCAATTCTGAAAAGCTTCATGTTGAGCTTGCATACATTACTATACATTGGAACTGGATGTCCTGCAGCTCTCCTTCCATTAGATCACCATACAAATTATCCTGTGGGGTTCGACCTTGTGGCATTCTTTGAATATTCCCAAGACAGCCAAGGCGTTTACTACTGATAACAGCGAGGATGTCCTTGAACCCTGCTCTTCACAAGACTTTATCTTTTTGTTGTTAATCTTGCCACATTTTTAAAGAGTATATATTGTAGGTAATCATATTTCATATGTTATTGATATCGTTACATGCACGTCTAAAAGAAATGTCTTCGCACTGTCTTTTTCTTTCACTCACTCACCAAACAGCAACTGATAGAACACACTGTCAAATACACACACCTGTACTTAAAATACTGTTACGCATATAAGGCGTTGAGAAGCTCCACTATATATTGCACAAACATTTAAATTTTGGAACTTTAATATTCCGTTTTCGCTCAAACTGCTGTCTTTTATATCTCCTCCTCTCGCATTTATGCAGCCTCTTGAAATCTCTTGAAGCCTCTTGAAATCTCTATGCGCTCATTTGCTTGGACTTTCTCGTCCTCTCTCTCTCTCTCTCAATCAAAATCTTCTTGTTCACCTTATTTTCGTGGTCAATGTAAAATTTGTATGTAAAGAAATCTCCAGGTTTAAAAAGAATGTAGCTGCGATGTTTGTTGATAACCAGCGTCCAGAGAAACAAAAGCTAATTTAATTCATGCTGTTCCCTAATCTGTTTTTTTTTGGTTTTAGTTTACTTTCACAAAATGAAAATTTGATTCTTTACTTTTTGAACATTGCATTGCATCACATCTGACACGACGTAGTCCACAAGCAAGTTTATATAATGTCTTGGATTTGTACGACATTTGAAATCTATGGCACCCTCAGCACAATGACACACCAACTTGCGTTTCTAATAGGTCTCGATGACCTTTTGAACAGCGTCTGCAGTGTCTCATTAGCAGATCGTAGACGCTGCAGTAATGAAGTGGCAGATGTCATTGCACAACCCAACCCAAACTCTTTTTTGCTTTTAGCGTCCACATTTTATACGATCTTACCATTGACCAAATCGCTTGGTACCTGCTTATAGTCGCTATAAATACTTTGTATCTGTTTCCCTTTAGCTTTACATTTCAGTCTATAAGTTAAATAAAAAAGTATGGCAGTGATCAGTAAGATAAAAACGAAGATTAGACATGTAAGTACAATAATAAAGTTTTCAGAAGTTTTTTTACTGTCGCTCTGCGTGGTTTCAGAGACTTGGAATAACGTTTTGTGCTGGAAGCACTGCTTCTCGTCCTTGCTGAGGCATACGCAAGTGACTTTGTGGAACCCGATGTGCAGATTGACTTCGGCGTTTTCTCCATGGGAGTTAGAAGTGAACATTATGACATTATCTTTGAAGCACGTTACCTGGATCGTGGCACCGCTTGACAGATTTTGCCCGTGGCATGTTAGTTTGTTTTCAGCATCGGAGCTGAAGAACATCGCGTGGCTGCTGTGGGCTTCCTCGAGCTCTTCAACTTTGCCTTGTTTCGAGGTCAGCTGCTCAGACGTCTTGGCAAAGCAAGTGATATGGCTGTGGAGGTCGGCGGCTTTAGACGGATCTGGCTTGAAGATGGTCCGGTATATATTTCCATCCGTAGTTCCTGTGACTATTGAAGTTAAGGGCAAAGCAGGCGTTTCACCAATGATTAGCTCGAGAGTCGTCTGGCCGGTAAAGCCACGTGCCTCGCAGATGAACAGATGATTAGGACTTTGAACAGGGCAATCTTCTGAATTAGGATGAAGAAAGTCACGGTAAATGTAAAGTTGTCGAGGACTGCTTAAGATGGCGACAGGGGTTAACGGTTTGGCTGGAACTGCGGAGCTTTTAACCGGCTTCGAGTTGCTAGCTTGGAGAACAGGGAAAAACTCATAGATTCCGGGTTCCATAGAAGTGATCGTTGTCGAACAAGACGACCGGTAGTACCCCTCCTCTGCTTTCTCCGTCACATAATGGATATTCTCGGCTGCTATAATGTCCACACGTCGTGTCCCTGATTCAAACTGCGCAAAGCTGCAGTTCAAATCCGGAAACACTTTGGGGGTCGAGCATTTCATAAAGACGACGTTGTCTCCCGTCTTGTTGACATTGCAGACATAGACATCCGGTTTGTGGTAAACTTGTAACACGCACGTGGACACAGTCTCTACTCCAGCTTCATCTCTGGTCAGGCAGCCGATTTCTGCTCCATGATCCTGGACTGTCACGTTGCTGAGCTCAAATCTGCTCTCTCCTGTTTCGTTAAGTGCGGTAATGCTAATTCTTCCCGCCCAACTCTCATTGATAAGCTGTATATTTTCCTTTGGCAGTTTGATTGTCCATTTTGTTGGATATCTGTTAAATAGAAAAATAAAACAGCTGATGAAATGTATTGCCAACAGACTTTGTTTCACAAATGAGTTCTATTTTATAATATTATTGTTTCGAATGCTTTCCTACCCCCAAAACCCCAACTTTTTTTTTACATCAATAAATTGGTATATTTACTAAATATAATTTCATGCAAATAGATATATACAAATTGTACACATTTTTATCAAAAATTTGAACATTATTTAAAACTAATATTAAGTCAAGTAACTTTTTAATATTTTTAATAATCTTACAGTAGAACTATGAAGGCTTTAATCCAGACATTTAATCGAAAAAACTTTTAGTCTGTATATATGTTAGTTTAAATAATCAGATACATTTTCTTGACTATTTGTTTATTACAAGAGTATGGTGAGATACATTTTTTTAATATTTTCTATTCTAATCGTGTAGGCATTAACAATATTTATGAGGTAGCCTAAAAAAAACAATTTGTGATAAAGTCTATAAAAGAAAAGTTCCCCTTTCAGACCTTTAGGGTTAAATTAGGGCAGATGATGTTAAGGCCCTCTGTTTCTTTGGATTACGGAAATGGTCAGAGCTAGAGTAGGCTCCTATTCGGTCATGGCCTATATATTTCGCTGTGTTTTGTGGGGCTACGACCTGACACAGACTTAAGCTATGTTTAGGCATCGACCAAGTGCCAAGAAAATACTCGAAACTGAAACGTGTTTCAACATCTGCTGCACGCTGTGGAAAATAAAAACTAAAGTTGGAGATCAATAATTAGACCTAGGTTACAAGCTTTTTTTTTTTGAAGTTTTAGTTTCGGACTCAGTTTGATCGTCATATTGATAATGAAACAAGTTCTAAGAACACCTGAGTTTGTGCGTGTGTGTGTGCGTGTGTGAGCTATAACAAATATGAAAAGAACTGACTCGTTAGTAATTCCCATTGATTTATTACGTCAATGTCAGTTGTTTTGAAGACGTAAGGTGTTTGTCAAGACTAATGCGGCTGTCCTCTCGGAAGGTTAATTTTGTTTGGCCTATTTCTCCATCCCAGCTTTAATCGTAGCTAAATATTAGTCTGTTGTACAGACAAAAAGGGCTTTTTTATGTTTTTTTTTTGTCCTTTTGGAACATTTCAGGATAAAAAAGAATACATTTATAACTAACCAATTAAAAATGAAATATTAACAGATATAGATTTAAGAATCTATAACGATCTACAAGTTTTTTAGTGTGAAAAATTATATTACAAACATACACAAACACGCACGCACGCACGATATTTATATATATATGACTCACACAAACACACACACACACACATACACACACACACAAATATATATATATATATATAACAAATTTATTTTAATAACTCAACAGAAAATGTTCTTCTTATAATTTGTGAAAAAAACATAGCTCTAAGCAAATTAACTGTGAAGAAAACTGTGACCTTACTGGGCTTCACCCTTTAAAGGAGGCATTTACATATTTTAAAAAGATATATATATATATATATATATATATATATATATATATATTATATATATATTGCACATAGGACAAACATTTTTGCTGTGGTTGGGAGGTTAAAGAGGGAGGGGGGAGATAAAATTGAGGTTAAAGTGTAGAGAGAGAAAGAGGGAGAGAGAGAAGTGTAGAGAAAGAAAGAGGGAGAGAGAGAAGTGTAGAGAGAGAGAAAAAGGGAGAGAGAGAAGTGTAGAGAGAGAAAGAGGGAGACAGTGAAGTGTAGAGAGAGATAGAGGGAGAGAGAGAAGTGTAGAGAGAGAAAAAGGGAGAGAGAGAGAAGTGTAGAGAAAAAGGGAGAGAAAGAGGGAGAAAGAGGGAGAGAGAGAAGTGTAGAGGGAGAAAGAGGGAGAGAGAGAAGTGTAGAGAGAGAAAGAGGGAGAGAGAGAAGTGTAGAGAGAGAGAAAAAGGGAGAGAGAGAAGTGTAGAGAGAGAAAGAGGGAGACAGTGAAGTGTAGAGAGAGATAGAGGGAGAGAGAGAAGTGTAGAGAGAGAAAAAGGGAGAGAGAGAGAAGTGTAGAGAAAAAGGGAGAGAAAGAGGGAGAAAGAGAAGTGTAGAGAGAGAAAAAGGGAGAGAAAGAGGGAGAAAGAGAAGTGTAGAGAGAGAAAAAGGGAGAGAGAGAAAAAGGGAGAGAGAGAAAAAGGGAGAGAGAGAATGTAGAGAGAGAAGTGTAGAGAGAGAAGTTTAGAGATAGAAAAAGGGAGAGAGAGAAGTGTAGAGAGAGAGAGGTGTAGAGAGAGAAAAAGGGAGAAAGAGAAGTGTAGAGAGAGAGAAGTGTAGAGAGAGAAAAAGGGAGAGAGAGAAGTGTAGAGAGAGAAAAAGGGAGAGAGAGAGAAGTGTAGAGAGAGAAGAGGAAGAAAGAGAAGTGTAGGGAGAGAAGTGTAGAGAGAGAAAAAGGGAGAGAGAGAAGTGTAGAGAGAGAAAAAGGGAGAGAGAGAAGTGTAGAGAGAGAAAGAGGAAGAAAGAGAAGTGTAGGGAGAGAAGTGTAGAGAGAGAAAAAGGGAGAGAGAGAAGTGTAGAGAGAGAAAAAGGGAGAGAGAGAAGTGTAGAGAGAGAAAGAGGGAGAAAGAGAAGTGTAGAGAGAGAAGTGTAGAGAGAGAAAAAGGGAGAGAGAGAAGTGTATAGAGAGAAAGAGGGAGAAAGAGAAGTGTAGAGAGAGAAGTGTAGAGAGAGAAAAAGGGAGAGAGAGAAGTGTAGAGAGAGAAAGAGGGAGAAAGAGAAGTGTAGAGAGAGAAGTGTAGAGAGAGAAAAAGGGAGAAAGAGAAAGAGTGCCGTTTCAATTCAGTGTAATAATTTACTACGAATCACGGGGTAGAAAGTGTGTTAGGGGGGGGGGGTCGTTAAAATGCGGCCCGTTATTTGGAAGTTAAAAAAAGTAGGGAATGTTCCGTTCAAAATAAACAAAATATATTCTGGGAAATCAACGGGCGTATCCGGTGTTTAAATTTGAGCTATTAATATTATTGAGCGCATTTATATTGGAGCTTACTAGACTAGAGGCCTCCTCAAAAGTACTGGTCAGGCCCTTGACTTGCACATGCCCCTCCCTTACTAAATCCGGCTCTGAAAAGGATGTAGTTCATTGACTTCCCTATCTTATCTTATCTTATATAATACAGACGTTACTTCAAAAAAGAAGTTGATTACGTCCTACGCGTCATGCATTTAGTCATGCATATTAACCAATGACTTAAATTCTGCCAAGTTACTGGTTTTCCTGGCTAGCTCAGGCAACCCATTCCATGCTCTAATAGCACTAGGGAAGGAGTATTTGTACAAATTTGTCCTAGCATATGGGACGAGGAATGTGCCTTTATCTTTGTGTCTTTCAGAGTATTTTATTAAATTTTGTTTTTGTATTTGAAGATTATGGTTCAGTGTTTTATGTATGATTGCTACTTTACTTTTGAGTCTTCTGTCCTGAAGGCTTTGTAAATTTAGTGATTTTACTAAAGGTGTTACTCTAGTCAAATGTGAATATTCGTTTGTTATGAATCGCACTGCTCTATTTTGTGTCTGTTCCCTACAATTACCTTTCTGATTTTAAACCACACA